>NC_139783.1:1244935-1281941 GCF_965231275.1 Zosterops lateralis | reverse complement strand
AGACAAAAATTATCCAAAAATTATCCCAAAATCAGCCCCAAAATTACCCCAAAAATCCCCAAAATTATCCCAAACTCAGCCCAAAATCTGCCAAAAAATCGGCCCCAAAATTGACAAAAATCAGCCCAAAAATCAGCCCCAAAATCGGCACAAAATTGACCAAAAATCAGCCCAAAATTCAGACAAAAATCAGCCCAAAATCAGCCAAAAATTAACCCAAAAATTGACCAAAAATCACCCAAAAATCAGCCCAAAATTCACTGAAAATTCCCCCAAAATCTGCCCAAAATCAGCCCCAAAATCCCCAAAAATCAGCCCAAAAATCCGCAAAAAATTGAACAAAAATCAGCCCAAAATCAGCCAAAAATTATCCCAAAATTATCCCAAAATCAGCCCAAAATCAGCCCAAAAAAACCACCCAAAAATTCCCCAAAATTTCCAAAACCGACCCCAAAATTCCCAAAATCCTCCCCCAAAACCCCCAAATTTGACAGTAAAAAATCCCAAATTTGTCCAAAAAAAATCTGATTTTTTTTTTTAAATTTGGGAGGATTTTTAGGGGATTTTGGGCTGAATTTTGGGGAATTTTCGGTGAATTTTGGGGAATTTTCGGGGGAATTTTGGGGGGATTTTTGGGGCTTTTTATGGTGAATTTTGGGGATTTTTGGGGGGATTTTGGGGTAAATTTTGGGGGAATTTTGGGGGGATTTTGGGGATTTTTTTATGATGAATTTTGGGAATTTTTGGGGAGATTTTCAACCGCCAAACTCCAAAAAAAAAAACCACAATAAAACAACAAATTAAATAAAATTTATTTCCTCCAACAACCTGGAATTTTTTCAGCAATTTTTGTGGCGCTTTTGGGAATTTTTGGGGCTTTTTTGGGGCATTTTTGGGTCATTTTTGGGTGATTTTTGGGTCATTTTTGGGCCATTTTTGGGTGATTTTTGGGGTCATTTTTGGGCCATTTTTGGGTGATTTTTGGGGTCATTTTTGGGTCATTTTTGGGCCATTTTTGGGTGATTTTTGGGTCATTTTTGGGCCATTTTTGGGGTGATTTTTGGGTCACTTTTGGCTCATTTTTGTGTCACTTTTGGGTCATTTTTTGTGTCATTTTTGGGCCATTTTTGGGTCATTTTTTGTGTCATTTTTGGCCCATTTTTGGATGATTTTTTGTGTCACTTTTGTGCCACTTTTGTGCCATTTTTGGGCCATTTTTGAGTCCTTTTTGGGCCATTTTTGAGTCCTTTTTGAGACATTTTTGGGCCATTTTTTGTGTCACTTTTGGCCCATTTTTGGGTCACTTTTGGGTCATTTTTGAGCCATTTTTGGTGTATTTTTAGGCCATTTTGGGGGTATTTTTTGCCCATTTTTGGGGTATTTTTGTGTCACTTTTGGCCCATTTTTGGCCCATTTTTGGGCCATTTTTGGGGTATTTTTAGGCCATTTTTGGGGTGTTTTTGGCCCATTTTTGGGGTGTTTTTGGGCCATTTTTGGGTCATTTTTGGGTCATTTTTGGGTCATTTTTGGGCCATTTTTGGGTGATTTTTTGGGCCATTTTTGGGCCATTTTTGGCCCATTTTTGGTCATTTTTTGATAATTTTTTGGGTGATTTTTGGGTCATTTTTGGGGTGTTTTTGGGGGGGATTTTTTGGGGATTTTTTGTGATGAATTTTTTGGATTTTGGGGGTATTTTTGGGGGGATTTTTGGGGCTTTTTTATGATGAATTTTGTGTCTTTTTATGGTGAATTTTCAACGCCGAACTCCAAAAAAAAAGACAAATTAAACAACATAAATTAAAAATTAAATAACATTTATTTCCACAAGAATCAGGAAATTTTTGGGTCATTTTTTGGGGAATTTTTTGGTAATTTTTGGGTGATTTTTGGGGTATTTTTAGGCCATTTTTGGGTCATTTTTTTTGTAATTTTTTGGTCATTTTTTGGTCATTTTTGCCCCATTTTTGGCCCATTTTTTGGGTGACTTTTGGGGCACTTTTGGGAGTTTTTTAGGTGATTTTTGGGGTATTTTTGGCCCATTTTTGGGGTATTTTTGGGCCATTTTTGGGGTATTTTTGGGCCATTTTTGGGCCATTTTTGGGGTATTTTTGGGCCATTTTTGGGCCATTTTTGGGGTATTTTTGGCCCATTTTTGGGGTATTTTTGGGCCATTTTTGGGGTATTTTTGGGCCATTTTTGGGCCATTTTTGGGGTATTTTTGGGCCATTTTGGGGTATTTTTTGCCATTTTTGGGGTGGTTTTGTGCCACTTTTGGCCCATTTTTGGGTCATTTTTGGGTCATTTTTTGGCCATTTTTGTGTCACTTTTGGGTGATTTTTGGGTCATTTTTGGGTGATTTTTGGGCCATTTTTGGGCCATTTTTTGTGTCACTTTTGCCCCATTTTTGGCCCATTTTTGGACCATTTTTGGGTCATTTTTTGGGTCATTTTTGGGTCATTTTTGGGCCATTTTTGTGCCATTTTTGGGTCATTTTTGGGTGATTTTTGGGTGATTTTTGGGCCATTTTTGGGCCATTTTTGGGTGATTTTTGGCCCATTTTTTGGCGATTTTTTGGGTCACTTTTGACCCATTTTTGGCCCATTTTTGCCCCATTTTTGGGCCATTTTTTGTGTCGCTTTTGGGCCATTTTTGGCCCAATTTTGGGGTGTTTTTGGCCCATTTTTGGGGTGTTTTTGGGCCATTTTCGGGGCTCTCAGCTGCACTTGCAGGCGCTGACCACCATCCCCGAGAGCTGCTCCACGCGGGCCTTTCTCCCCACGTAATAAACGATGGGAAGGGGCTCCAAACTCTGCGGGACACAACAAGGGGCGGCCGAAGCCTCGGGGTTGTGCAGGTTGTAAAGGGCCAGGACCTGGAAAATAAAAATATTCGGGTTTTTTTAGGGGGGAAAAATGGGGGAAAAATGGGGGGAAAATGGGGAAGAAATGGGGGAAAAATTGGGGAAAATGGGGAGAAAATGGGGGAAAATTGGGGAGAAAATGGGGATGAAAAATGGGGGGAAATGGGGAAAAAATTGGGGGGAAATTGGGGGAAAAATGGGGGAAAAATGGGGGGAAAAATGGGGAAAAAATGGGGAAAAAATGGGGAAAATGGGGAGAAAAATGGGGAAAAATTGGGGAAAAATGGGGGGAAAATTGGGGTAAAAATTGGGGAGAAAATGGGGATGAAAAATGGGGGGAAATGGGGAAAAAATTGGAGAAAAAATGGGGAAAAAATGGGGGGAAAAATGGGGAAAAAATGGGGTAAAAATTGGGGAAAAAATTGGGGAAAAATGGGGAGAAAAAATGGGGAAAAAATGGGGGGAAAATGGGGAGAAAATGGGGGAAAAATGGGGGAAAAATGGGGAGAAATGGGGAAAAAATTGGGTAAAAATTGGGGAAAAAATTGGGGAAAAAATTGGGGAAAAATGGGGAGAAAAAATGGGGAAAAAAATGGGGGAAAATTTGGGGGAAAAATGAGGAAAAAATGGGGGAGAAATGGGGAAAAAATTGGGGAAAAAATTGGGGAAAAATGGGGAGAAAAAATGGGGAAAAAAATGGGGGGAAAATGGGGAAAAAATGGGGGAAAAATTGGGGAAAATGGGGAGAAAAATGGGGAAAAATTGGGGAGAAAATGGGGATGAAAAATGGGGGGAAATGGGGAAAATTGGGGGGAAAATGGGGGGAAAATGGGAAAAAATGGGAAAAATGAGGAAAAAATGGGGGAAAAATGGGGGAAAAAATGAGGAAAAAATGGGGGAAATTGGGGTAAAAATTGGGGAAAATGGGGAGAAAAATGGGGAAAAATTGGGGAGAAAATGGGGATGAAAAATGGGGAAAAAATGAGGAGAAATGGGGGAAGATGGGGAAAAATGGGGTAAAAAATTGGGGGGAAAATGAGGAAAAATGGGGAAAATTTGGGGGGAAAATGGGGGAAAAATGGGGGAAAATTGGGGAAAAAATTGGGGGAAAAATGAGGAAAAAATTGGGGATAATGGGGGAAAAATGGGGGAAAAATCCTCCCCAAACCCCCAGAGATTCTCCCCAAAACCCCCCAAAATCCCCCCCAGGACCCCCCAAATCCCCCGAAATCCCCCCCAAAATCCCCTTAAAATCCCTCCAGGACCCCCCGAATTTCCCCCAAATTCCCTTAAATCCCCTCCAGGAACCCCCAGGACCCTCCAGGACCCCCAAAATCCCCTCCAGGACCTCCCCCAAATCTCCCCAAATCACCTCCAGGAGCCCCAAATTTTTTACCAGACCCCCCAAAATTTCCCCAAATCCCTTTGAATCCCCTCTAGGACTCCCCAAATCCCCCCAAATCCCCCCAGGACCCCCCAGGACCTTCCAGGACCCCCCAAATCCCCCCAAAATCTCCCCAAATCTCCTTAAAATCCCCTTAAAACCCCTCCAGGAGCCCCAAAATTGTTCCTAAATCCCCCAAATTTTTTCCCAGACCCCCCAAAATTTCCCCAAATCCCCCCAGGACCCCCCAAAATCCCCTTGAATCCCCTCTAGGACCCCCAAAATCCCCCAAATCCCTCCAGGACCCCCCAAATTTTTTCCCAGACCCCCCAAATGCCCCCCCAAATCCCCCCAAATCCTCTCTAGGACTCCCCAAATCCCCCCAGGACCCCCCAAAATTCCCCGAAATTCCCCCAAATCCCTTTGAATCCCTCCCAGGACCCCCAAAATCACCCCAAGTCTCACCCAGGACCCCCAAAATCCCCTCAAATCACCTCCAGGAGCCCCAGAATCCCAAAATCCTCCCCAAAGCCCCCAAAATAACCCCAAAAATCCCCTTAAAATCCCCTCCAGGAGCCCCAAATTTTTTCCCAGACCCCCCAAAATTCCCAAAAAAATTCCCAAAAATCCCAAAAAAATTCCCTGACCTTGCTGTAGTGGGTGTCAGAGCTCCAGATGTAGGGGCAGGGCCCCCCACAGAAGTTGGCCATGTACCCCCGGGGCTCGTGGATCCATTTCCAGTCCAGGTCCCGGCGGAAATCGATCCACAGGGGACGCACACAGCAGCTCTGCGCCTCGGGACTGGGGGGATTTGGGGGGAAATTTTGGGAATTTTGGGGTGATTTTAGGGTTTTCCAGGGGTTTGGGGAGGATTTGGGGGGATTTGGGGGGTCCTGGAGGGGATTTGGGGGGATTTGGGGGTGATTTACGGAGGATTTTAGGGGGGGTTTGGGGAGAATTTCTGGATTTTGGGGGATTTTTAGAAATTTGGGGGGATTTGGGGGTCCTGGATGGGGTGTGGGGAAAATTTCGGGGGTCCTGGAGGTGATTTGAGGGGTTTTCTGGGGATTTCGGGGGGGGATTTCAGGGAATTTATGGAGGTTTTTAGGAGGTTTTGGGGAGGATTTCTGGATTTTGGGGAATTTTGGGGGGATTTGGGGGAGAATTTGGGGGATTTGGGGGGTCCTGGGGGGGTTTGGGGGGATTTTGGGGGGTCCTGGAGGTGATTTGAGGGGATTTTGGGGGGCTTTGGGGGGGATTTTGGGGTAATTTGGGGGGATTTGGGGAGGATTTCTGGATTTTTGGAGGGTTTTGGGGGGTTTTGGGTGGATTTTGGGGGGATTTGGGAGGATTTAGGGGGGCTTATGGAGGATTTCAGGGGGGTTTGGGGTGGATTTTCGGGGATTTGGGGCAGAATTTGGGGGATTTTGGGGGGTCCTGGGGGGTTTCTGGGGGGTTTTGGGAGGATTTGGGGGAATTTCGAGAGGATTTGGGGGAATTTTGGGGGGATTTGGGGGGTTTGGGGGGATTTTAGGAGGTTTTGGGGAGAATTTCTGGATTTTGGGGGGTGAATTTGGGGAGGATTTGGGGGGATTTTGGGGGGATTTTGGTGGATTTGGGGTGGATTTGGGGGGATTTATGGAGGATTTAAAGGGGTTTTGGGGACGATTTGGGGATTTTGGGGGATTGAGGGGGATTTTGGGGGTTTTGGGGGGATTTTGGGGGGATTTGGGGTAGATTTGGGGGGATTTATGGAGGATTTAAAGGGGTTTTGAGGGGATTTTTGGGGGTTTTGGGGGATTTTTGGGGGGTTTGGGGGAACTTTGGGGGTGTTTGGGGAGGATTTGGGGGGATTTTAAGGGGATTTGGGGGGGATTGGGAAGATTTTGGGAGGATTTGGGGAAGGATTTCTGCGGTTTGGAGGAATGTGGGGGGATTTGGGGAAGGATTTGGGGGGATTTTGGGGGTCCTGGAGGGTCTTGGGAGGATTTCAGGGGATTTTGGGGAGGATTTCGAGAGGTTTTGGAGAAATTTCAGGGGGTTTGGGGGAATTTTGGGGGCGTTTGGGGGAAATTTCTGGATTTTGGGGAGTATTTGAGGATTTGGGGTGGCTTTTTGGTGATTTTGGGGGATTTGGGGGTGGGTTGGGGGGTTTGGGGAGATTTTGGGGGGATTTGGGGAGGATTTGGGGGAATTTCGAGAGGATTTGGGGGGGATTTTGGGGTGGATTTCTGGATTTTGGGGAATTTGAGGGAGTTTTTGGGGCATTTCGGGAGGGGTTTCAGGGGGTTTGGGGAGGATTTGGTGATTTTGGGGGGATTTGGGGTGGATTTGGGGGGATTTATGGAGGATTTAAAGGGGTTTTGGGGGTTTTGGGGAGATTTGGGGGAAATTTGGGGGATTTGGGGAGGATTTCAGGAGGTTTTGGAGAAATTTCAGGGGGTTTGGGGGGTTTTCTGGGGATTTTGGGGGGGATTTGGGGTGTTTGAGGGAAATTTCAGGGGTTTTGGGAGGATTTTGGGGGAATTTTGGGGATTGTGGGGGGATTTTTGGGGGGTTTGGGGGCGATTTCAGGAGGTTTTGGGGAGAATTTCTGGGGTTTGGGGAGATTTTGGGGGGATTTGGGGGGATTTGGGGAGGATTTGGGGTGGATTTATGGAGGATTTAAAGGGGTTTTGGGGGATTTTGGGGGGTTTGGGGATTTTTGGGGGGTTTGGGGGAACTTTGGGGGTGTTTGGGGAGGATTTGGGGGGATTTTAAGGGGATTTGGGGGGGGATTGGGAAGATTTTGGGAGGATTTGGGGAAGGATTTCTGCGGTTTGGAGGAATGTGGGGGGATTTGGGGAAGGATTTGGGGGGATTTTGGGGGTCCTGGAGGGTCTTGGGAGGATTTCAGGGGATTTGGGGGAGGATTTCGAGAGGTTTTGGAGAAATTTCAGGGGGTTTGGGGGAATTTTGGGGGCGTTTGGGGGAAATTTCTGGATTTTGGGGAGTATTTGAGGATTTGGGGTGGCTTTTTGGTGATTTTGGGGGATTTGGGGGTGGGTTGGGGGGTTTGGGGAGATTTTGGGGGGATTTTGGGAGGATTTGGGGGAATTTCGAGAGGATTTGGGGGGATTTTGGGGTGGATTTCTGGATTTTGGGGAATTTGAGGGAATTTTTGGGGCATTTCGGGAGGGATTTCAGGGGGTTTGGGGAGGATTTGGTGATTTTGGGGGGATTTGGGGTGGATTTGGGGGGATTTATGGAGGATTTAAAGGGGTTTTGGGGGGGTTTGGGGGAGATTTGGGGGGATTTTGGGGGGATTTTGGGGTCCCGGCGGAAATCGATCCACAGGGGACGCACACAGCAGCTCTGCGCCTCGGGACTGGGGGGTTTTTGGGGTTTTTTTGGAAGATTTTGGGGAATTTTGGGGGTCCTGGAGGGGTTTGGGGAGGATTTGGGGGGATTTGGGGGGTCCTGGAGGGGTTTGGGGAGATTTGGGGGAAATTTGGGGGATTTGGGGAGGATTTCAGGAGGTTTTGGAGAAATTTCAGGGGGTTTGGGGGAATTTTGGGGGGGATTTTGGGGGGTTTTCTGGGGATTTTGGGGGGGATTTGGGGTGTTTGAGGGAAATTTCAGGGGTTTTGGGAGGATTTGGGGGAATTTTGGGGATTGTGGGGGGATTTTTGGGGGGGTTTGGGGGCGATTTCAGGAGGTTTTGGGGAGAATTTCTGGGGTTTGGGGAGATTTTGGGGGGGATTTGGGGGGATTTGGGGGGATTTGGGGGGATTTGTGGAGGATTTAAAGGGGTTTTGAGGGGATTTTTGGGGGTTTTTGGGGATTTTTGGGGGGTTTGGGGGAACTTTGGGGGTGTTTGGGGAGGATTTGGGGGGATTTTAAGGGGATTTGGGGGGGATTGGGAAGATTTTGGGAGGATTTGGGGAAGGATTTGGGGGGATTTTGGGGGTCCTGGAGAGTCTTGGGAGGATTTCAGGGGATTTTGGGGGGCGGTTTAGGGGGATTTGGGGGGTTTTCCGGGGATTTTGGGGCGTTTCGGGAGGGATTTCAGGGGATTTGGGGAGGATTTCGAGAGGTTTTGGAGAAATTTCAGGGGGTTTGGGGGAATTTTGGGGGCGTTTGGGGGAAATTTCTGGATTTTGGGGAGTATTTGAGGATTTGGGGTGGCTTTTTGGTGATTTTGGGGGATTTGGGGTGGGTTGGGGGGTTTGGGGAGATTTTGAGGGGGATTTTGGGAGGATTTGGGGGAATTTCGAGAGGATTTGGGGGGGATTTTGGGGTGGATTTCTGGATTTTGGGGAATTTGAGGGAATTTTTGGGGCATTTCGGGAGGGATTTCAGGGGGTTTGGGGAAATTTTGGGGGGATTTTGGGGGGTTTTGGGGAGGATTTCAGGAGCTTAGGAGGATTTGGGGGAATTTTGGGGTCCCCCCTCTCCCCCAATGTCCCCAGTCCCCCCACTGATGTCCCCACTGTCCCCACTGTCCCCATTGATGTCCCCATTAATGTCCCCAATCCCCCCAATGATCCCAATGTCCCCATTGACCCCAATGTCCCCAATGTCCCCAATGTCCCCAATGACCCCATTGACCCCAATGTTCCAAATCCCCCCAATGTCCCCCAATGTCCCCACTGATGTCCCCACTGTCCCCAATCCCCCCAGTGTCCCCATTAATGTCCCCAATGTCCCCAAACATCCCCCAATGTCCCCAGTGTCCCCATTGACCCCAATGTCCCCAATGTCCCCAATCCCCCAATTGTCCCCAGTCTCCCCACTGTCCCCAATCCCCCCATTGACCCCATTGACCCCAATGTCCCCATTAATGTCCCCAATTGTCCCCAATGTCCCCACTGCCCCCAATGTCCCCAAAGTCTCCAATGACCCCATTAATGTCCCCAATGTCCCCATTGACCCCAATCCCCCCAGTGTCCCCAGTGTCCCCATTGACCCCAATGTCCCCATTGATCCCATTGACCCCAATGTCCCCATTAATGTCCCCAGTGTCCCCAATGTCCCCAATGCCCCCAATGTCCCCAGTGTCCCCAGTGTCCCCATTCGTGTCCCCAGTGTCCCCTACCCCCCGCAGGACTGTCCCTGCAGGTCCCTCCTGTGGCGGGGCCCGTGCAGGGCCTGGGCTCTCTCGGGGGGCAGCGCCATCACCAGGACGTGGGGGACACGACGGTGACGCCGCGCGATGCCCTGCATGTCACCCCTCTGCTGCTCGAACCCTGGGGACAGCAACGGGGACAGTGGGGACATCAATGGGGTCAGTGGGGACATTGGGGTCAATGGGGACATTGGGGTCAATGGGGTCAATGGGGGGATTGGGGACATTGGGGACAGTGGGGACACTGGGGTCATTGGGGACATTGGGGTCAATGGGGTCAATGGGGTCAATGGGGTCAATGGGGACACTGGGGGGACATTGGGGTCAATGGGGACATTGGGGTCATTGGGGTCAATGGGGGGATTGGGGATATTTGGGGTCAGTGGGGGCAATGGGGACATTGGGGACACGACGGTGACGCCGCGCGATGCCCTGCATGTCACCCCTCTGCTGCTCGAACCCTGGGGACAGCAACGGGGACAGTGGGGACATTGGGGTCAATGGGGACATTGAGGACAGTGGGGACATTGGGGTCATTAATGGGGTCAGTGGGGACATTGGGGACACTGGGGGGACATTTGGGGTCAATGGGGTCAATGGGGACATTGGGGACACTGGGGGGACATTTGGGGTCAATGGGGTCAATGGGGACATTGGGGTCAGTGGGGACATCAATGGGGATATTGGGGACAATGGGGACACTGGGGGGACATTGGGGTCAATGGGGTCAATGGGGACATTGGGGACATTGGGCTCAATGGGGGGATTGGGGATATTTGGGGTCAATGGGGACAGTGGGGACATTAATGGGGACATTGGGGACATTGGGGTCAATGGGGACATTGGGGACACTCAGGGGACATTGGGGACAATGGGGTCAATGGGGTCAATGGGGACAGTGGGGACATTGGGGACATTAATGGGGACATTGAGGTCACTGGGGATAATGGGGACATTTGGGGACACTCAGGGGACATTGAGAACATTGGGGACATTGGGGTCAGTGGGGACATTTGGGGTCAGTGGGGTCAGTGGGGACATTGGGGACATTGGGGACACTGGGGACAGTGGGGTCAATGGGGACATTGAGGTCAATGAGGTCAATGGGGACATTGGGGACAATGGGGTCAATGGGGTCAATGGGGACATTGGGGACATTGAGGACATTGGGGACACTGGGGGGACATTGGGGTCAATGGGGTCAATGGGGTCAATGGGGACATTGGGGACACTCAGGGACAGTGACCACGGGATGTCCCCTGTGGGTCACAGCACTGACCCCACCCAGTGTCCCCCCAATATCCCCCAGATCCTCAAAATCCCCCCAAAATTCCCCCAAATCCCCTCAAATCACACCCCAACCATCCCAAAATTCCACCAAAATCCAAAAAAATTCCCCCCAAAACTCCCCAAAATCCCTCAAAAATCCCTCCAAAAATCCCCCCAAATCCCCCAAAATTCCAAAAAAATCTCCCCCCAAAAAAATCCCCAAAACTTCCCCAAAAAGCTCCAAAATCCTCCAAAAATTCTCAAAAATTAAAAAAAAAATTACAAAAATACCCCAAAAATTCCCGAAAAAATTTCAAAAAAATTCAGAAAAAAAATCCAAAAAAAATCCTAAAAATCCCAATTCCCCCAAAATCCCCCAAAATGCCCCAAAAAGCCCCAAATTTTTTTACCTTCGATGGAAATCCTGAGTGTGGGGCCGTGTCCGTCCCCCCCGGGCTCACAGGGACAGTGACCGGCCCCAAATCCCCCAAAAATCCCCAAAAAATTCCAAAAAAAATCCCCAAAAATTTCCAAAAATCACCCAAAAAATTCCCAAAAATCCCCTGAAAATCCTCCCCTAAAAATTCCCCAAAAAATCCCCCAAAAATCCCAAAAATTTCCCCAAAAAAATTCTCAAAAATCCCCCAAAATTCCCCTAAAAATCCCCCCAAAAATCCCCCAAAAATTCCTCAAAAAATCCCCCAAAATTCCCCAAAAATTCCAAAAAAGTTCCCAAAAAATCCCCAGAATTCCCCAGAAATTCCCCAAAAATTCCCCTAAAAAATCCCAAAAAATTCCCAAAAAATTCCCAAAAAATTTCCAAAAAATTTCCAAAAAAATCCCCAAAAATATTAAATTGCCCCTAAAAATTCCCCCCAAAAATCACCAAAATCCTCAAAAAAAAAAATGCAATAAAAATTCTCGAAAATTCAAAAAAAATTCAAAAAAAATTCAAAAAAAATCCTAAAAATCCCAAAAAACCCCCTAAAAAATTCAAAAAAAAAATCCCAAAAAATTCCTAAAATCCCAATTCCCCCAAAATCCCCCAAAATCCCCCAAAATGCCCCAAAAAGGCCCAATTTTTTTTACCTTCGATGGAAATCCTGAGGGTGGGGCCGTGTCCGTCCCCCCCGGGCTCACAGGGACAGTGACCGGCCCCAAATCCCCCAAAAATCCCCAAAAAATTCCAAAAAAAAATCCCCAAAAATTTCCAAAAATCACCCAAAAAATTCCCAAAAATCCCCTGAAAATCCTCCCCTAAAAATTCCCAAAAAAATCCCCAAAAAATCCCAAAAAAAATCCCAAAAATTCCCCTAAAAATCCTCCCCAAAATCCCCAAAAAATCTCAAAAAATTCCCAAAAATCCCAAAAAATCACCCCTAAAAATTCTCAAAAAATTCCCAAAAATTTCCCTAAAAATCCTCCCCAAAATTCCCAAAAAATTCCCCAAAATTCGCCTAAAAATCCCCCCAAAAAAACCCCAAAAATCCCTCAAAAATTCCCAAAAAATTCCCAAAAAAATCCCCCCCAAAAATCCCCCCAAAAATTCCTCAAAAATTTCCCCAAAAATTCCTCAAAAATCCCCCAAAAAAATCCCACCAAAATCTCCCCCAAAAACTAAAAAAAAAATTCCCAAAAATTAAAAAAAAAAAATTCAAAAAAATTCAAAAAAAATTCAAAAAAATTCAGAAAAAATCCTAAAAAAATCCTAAAAAAATCCCCAAAAAATCCCCAAAAAATCCTAAAAAATTCCCAAAATTCCCAAATCCCAAAAAACTCCCCAAAATTCCCAAAAATTTGTTACCTTCGATGGAAATCCTGAGTGTGGGGCCGTGTCCGTCCCCCCCGGGCTCACAGGGACAGTGACCGGCCCCAAATCCCCCAAAAATCCCCAAAAAATTCCTCAAAAATCCCAAAAAAATTCCCAAAAATCCCCCTAAAAATCCTCCCCAAAATCCCCAAAAAATTCCCAAAAAATTCTCCAAAAATTCCCAAAAAAATCCCAAAAAAATTCCCAAAAAATTCTCAAAAATCCCCCAAAAATCCCAAAAAATCCCCCCAAAAATCCCCCAAAGTCCCCAAAAATTCCGCAAAAATTCCCCAAAAAATTCTCAAAAATCCCCAAAAACTTCCAAAAAAATTCCCCAAAAAATTCCCCAAAAAATCCCAAAAATTTTCCAAAAAGTCCCAAAAAAATTCCCCAAAATTCCCCAAAAGTTCCTCAAAAAAAAATCTCCAAAATTCCCCCCAAAAAATCCCAAAAAATTCCCCCAAAAATTCCTCAAAAAATCCCCCAAAAATCCCCTAAAAATCCCCCAAAAAATTCCTAAAAAATTCTCAAAAAAATCCCCCCAAAATCTCCCAAAAATTCTCAAAAAAAATTTCAAAAAAATTTCAAAAAAAATTCAAAAAAATTCAAAAAAAATCCCAAAAAAATCCTAAAAAATCCCAAAAAAATCCCCAAAAAATTCAAAAAAATCCCAAAAAAACCCTAAAAAATTCCAAAAAAAATCCCAAAAAATTCCTAAAATTTCCAAATCCCAAAAAAACCCCAAAAAGCCCCAAAATTTTTTTACCTTCGATGGAAATCCTGAGTGTGGGGCCGTGTCCGTCCCCCCCGGGCTCACAGGGACAGTGACCGGCCCCAAATACCCCAAAAATCCCAAAAAAATTCCAAAAAAATCCCCAAAAAATTCCCAAAAAATTCCCAAAAAAATTCCCAAAAAGATTCTCAAAAAATTCCCAAAAAATTCCCAAAAATTCCCCTAAAAATCCCCCCAAATTCTCCCAAAAAATTCCGCAAAAAATCAAAAAATATTCCCAAAAATTCCCAAAAAAAATCCCCTCAAAAATCCCCCCAAAAAATTCCCAAAAAATTTCCCAAAAATTCCCCTAAAAATTCCCCCCAAAAATCACCAAAATCTCCAAAAATTCTCAAAAAAATCTCTCGAAAATTCAAAAAAAATTCAAAAAAATTTCAAAAAAAATTCAAAAAAATTCAAAAAAAATCCTAAAAAATTCCAAAAAAATCCCCAAAAAATTCAAAAAAATCCCAAAAAATCCCAAAAAATTCCTAAAAATCCCAAAAGCCCCAAAAAGCCCCAAAAAGCCCCAAAAAGCCCCAAATTTTTTTACCTTCGATGGAAATCCTGAGGGTGGGGCCGTGTCCGTCCCCCCCGGGCTCACAGGGACAGTGAACGCTGAGCCGGAACACGCCCAGAGAATCTGAAATTTTGGGAAAAATTGGGGGATTTTGGGGAATTTTGGGGATTTGGGGGAATTTTGGGAATTTTGGGGGAATTTTGGGGAGTTTTGGAGAATTTTGTGGGGGATTTTTGGGGATTTTTGGGGGAATTTTGGGGATTTTGGTGGAATTTTTTGGGATTTTTGGGGGGGAATTTTTTGGGATTTTTTTTAGGATTTTTTTGGGATTTTTTTAGGATTTTTTTTTGAATTTTTTCGGATTTTTTTTTTGAATTTTCGAGAATTATTTTTTGAGTTTTTGGGGGGATTTTGGTGATTTTTTTTTTTGGGAGATTTTGGGGGGATTTTTGGGGGATTTTTTGGGAATTTTTTGGGGAATTTTTTTGGGGAATTTTTTTGGGATTTTTTGGGGGATTTTTTTGGGGAATTTTTGGGGGAATTTTTGGGGATTTTTTTTCTGGATTTTTTTGAAATTTTTTTGAATTTTCGAGAAACTTTTTTGCATTTTTTTGAGAATTTTGGTGATTTTGGGGGGAATTTTTAGGGGCAATTTTGGGGGATTTTTGGTGGAATTTTGGGGAATTTTTGGTGGGAGTTTTTGGAGGATTTTTGCGGGAATTTGGTGGAATTTTGGGAGGATTTTTGGTGGAATTTTGGGAGGATTTTTAGTGGAATTTTGGGAGGATTTTTGGTGGAATTTTGGGGGATTTTTGGGATGATTTTGGGGAGGATTTTTGGTGGAATTTTGGGAGAATTTTGGTGGATTTTTGGGAGGATTTTTGGTGGAATTTTGGGAGGATTTTGGTGGATTTTTGGGAGGATCATTTGTGGAATTTTGGTGGAATTTTGGGAGGATTTGGGGAGGATTTTTGGTGGGATTTTGGTGGATTTTTGGTGGAATTTTGGGAGGATTTTTGGTGGGATTTTGGTGGAATCTTGGTGGGATTTTGGGAGGATTTTTGGGGGGATTTTGGTGGAATTTTGGGATGATTTTGGTGGAATTTTTGGAGGATTTTTAGTGGAATTTTGGGCGATTTTTGGTGGAATTTTGGTGGAATTTTGGGAGGATTTTTGTTGGAATTTTGGAAGGATTTTTGGTGGAATTTTGGGGGGAATTTTTGGTGGAATTTTGGGATGATTTTGGTGGAATTTTTGGAGGATTTTTGGTGGATTTTTGTTGGAATTTTGGGCGGATTTTTAGTGGAATTTTCGGACGATTTTTAGTGAAATTTTGGGAGAATTTTGGTGTAATTTTGGGAGATTTTGGGAGAATTTTGTGAGAATTTTTAGGGGATTTTTGGGGCGGATTTTGGCGGAATTTTTGGGGGAATTTTTTGGGGAATTTTGGTGACCTTGGGGACATCATTGTCACCCACCTGAGGCACGAAGCCACTGCAGGACGGTGTCGGTGACATCGAACCAAAGCCACTCGTCCTCTGGGGTGACACGGACTGAGCGACCCTGGAGGTACCGCCAGGAGGAGTTCCCGAAACCCTGGGGACAGCGGGGACATTTGGGGACATTAATGGGGACACTGGGGACATTGGGGGGATTGGGGACAGTGGGGACGTTGGGGACATTGGGGACAGTGGGGACATTGGGGACATTGGGGACATTGGGGACATTGGGGGCAATGGGGACATTGGGGACATTGGGAGGATTGGGGACATTGGGGACATTGGGGGCAATGGGGACATTGGGGACATTGGGGTCAATGGGGACATTGGGGTCAATGGGGTCAATGGGGACATTGGGGACATTGGGGACATTGGGGACAGCCCCAGAGCCATCCCCAGTAGTGCCAGCCCCAGATTTGGTGTCCCCAAGTTTAATGTCACCCTGGCTGTGACGTGCCATGTCACCAGTGTCCCCAATCCCCAAATGTCCTCAATCCCCAATGTCCCCACTGTCCCCAAGTGTCCTCAATGTCCCCCAATGTCCCCAATGTCCCAAAATCTTCCCAATCCCTCTAAATGTCCCCAGTCCCCCAAATGTCCCCAAATGTCCCCAATGTCCCCATTGACCCCAATGTCCCCAATGTCCCAAATCTCCCCGATCTCCTCAATGGCCCCCAAATGTCCTGAATGTCCCTCAGTGTCCCCAATGACCACATTGACCCCAATGTCCCCAATGTCCCCAATGTCCCCATTGACCCCATTGACCTCAATGCCCCCATTGACCTCATTGACCCCATTGACCCCATTAATGTCCCCAATGTCCCCATTGACCTCAATGATCCCATTAAACCCAATGTCCCCAGTGTCCCCAATCCCCCCAATGCCCCCATTGACCCCAATGTCCCCAATGTCCCCAATGTCCCCAATGTCCCCACTGACCTCAATGCCCCCATTGACCCCAATGACCCCAATGTCCCCAATGTCCCCAATGTCCCCAATGTCCTCAATGTCCCCAATGTCCCCAATGTCCCCATTGACCCCAATGCCCTGAATGACCCCACTGACCCCAATGTCCCCAATGTCCCCAATGTCCCCAATGTCCCCAATGTCCCCATTGACCCCATTGACCTCAATGCCCCCATTGACCTCATTGACCCCATTGACCCCATTAATGTCCCCAATGTCCCCACTGACCTCAATGCCCCCATTGACCCCAATGTCCCCAATGTCCCCAATGACCCCAATGACCCCAATGACCCCAATGTCCCCAATGTCCCCAATACCCCAATGACCCCAATCCCTCCAAGTATCCCTAATGTCCCCAATGCCCCGAAATCCTCCCAGTCCCACAGATGTCCCCAAATGTCCCACCTGGTAGAGCTCCACTCTCTGCTCTGTCCCCGCTGCCGTCCCCGTCGATGTCCCCGATGTCCCCGAGGGTGTCCCCGTTGTCCCCTGTCGGAGCAGGCGCAGCTCGGCCCGGCTCAGCTCGGCCCGGCCCAGCCCGGCCCGGACACGGGAAATGTTAAACACGAAATAGAGACTGCGAGGGGTGGGGCGCCAGCGCTCGGGGACACCTGGGGACATGGGGACAGGGGGGTCAGTGGGGGCGTTGGGGACAGTGGGGTCAATGGGGTCAATGGGGACATTGGGGACATTGGGGACATTGGGGTCAATGGGGACATTGGGGACATTGGGGACATTGGGGTCAGTGGGGACAGTGGGGACATTGGGGACATTGGGGTCAATGGGGACAGTGGGGACATTGGGGTCAATGGGGTCATTGGGGACATTGGGGACATTGGGGACATTGGGGTCAGTGGGGTTAATCGGGACATTGGGGTCAATGGGGACATTGGGGACATTGGGGACATTGGGGACATTGGGGACATTGGGGTCAATGGGGTCATTCAGGGCATTGGGGTCAATGGGGTCAATGGGGACATTGGAGACATTGGGGTCAATGGGGGGATTGGGATGAACGGGGTCAATGGGGTCAGTGGGGTCATTCAGGGCATTGGGGTCATTGGGGACATGGGGGACATTGGGGACATTGGGGACATTGGGGTCAATGGAGATATTGAGGAGACATTGGGGATATGGGGACATTGGGGACATTGAGGACAATGGGGTCAGTGGGGTCATTCAGGGCATTGGGGACATTTGGCCCCCTGTCCCCATATCCCCTCGCCCCTACCTGTCCCTGCCATGTCCCCACAATGTCCCCAATGTCCCCACAATGTCCCCAATGTCCCCACTGTCCCACAATGTCCCCAATATCCCCATTGACCCCAATGTCCCCAATGTCCCAATGTCCCCACAATGTCCCCAATGTCCCCAATGTCCCCCCAGTGTCCCCAATGACCCCATTGACCCCAATGTCCCCAATGTCCCCACAATGTCCCCAATGCCCCCACAATGTCCCAATGTCCCCACAATGTCCCCAATGTCCCCATATCCCACAATGTCCCCAATGTCCCCACAATGTCCCCATTGACCCCAATGTCCCCAATGTCCCCAATGTCCCCATAATGTCCCCAATGTCCCCACAATGTCCCCAATGTCCCCATGTCCCCTCTCACCGTCCCCAGGGCTCTCCATGGGGAACCTCAGCAGCTCTTTGGCCCAATATTCCTGTGTGTCCCCAATGTCCCCAATGTCCCCAATGTCCCCAATGTCCCCACTGTCCCACAATGTCCCCACAATGTCCCCAATGTCCCCAATGTGTCCCCAATGTCCCAATGTCCCCAATGTCCCCCCAATGTCCCCAATGTCCCCACTGTCCCCACTGTCCCCACAATGTCCCCACAATGTCCCCACTGTCCCCACAATGTCCCCACAATGACCCCAATGTCCCCAATGTCCCCCCAATGTCCCCATTGACCCCAATGTCCCCAATGTCCCCATATCCCATATCCCCACAATGTCCCCATTGACCCCAATGTCCCACAATGTCCCCACAATGTCCCCAATGTCCCCACTGTCCCCACAATGTCCCCAATGTCCCCAATGTCCCCTCTCACCGTCCCCAGGGCTCTCCATGGGGAACCTCAGCAGCTCTTTGGCCCAATATTCCTGCGGGTCCTCCAGGCCTCTCTCCCTCTCCCTTTGGCGCAGCAGCTCCCGGGTGCTGTTGTAGAGAGCCCGAACCTCCTCGGGCAGCACGGGCCGGGCCGGGCCGGGCTCCGGCGGCGGCTCCGGCAGTCGCAGTTTGCTCAGGATTTGTCCCCGAACGGCCTCGATGCGTTTGAGACGAGCCGCCTCCAGGTCCAGGGAGCGGCAGGAGGAGAGGGAGAGACAAGGGACGGGAAAGAGGAGGAGGAGGAGGAATAAAACGGGTTTGGAACGGGATAAATGGGGATTGAGGGTCAGGGGAGGGATGGGAAGGAGGGAAAGGAGGGATAAACCGGGTTTGGAACGGGATAAATGGGGCTGGAGGGACAGGGGAGGGATGGGAAGGAAGGAGAGGAGGGATAACCCGGGTTTGGAACGGGATAAATGGGGATTGAGGGTCAGGGGAGGGATGGGAAGGAGGGAGAGGAGGGATAACCCGGGTTTGGAACGGGATAAATGGGGATTGAGGGACAGGGGAGGGATGGGAAGGAGGGAAAGGAGGGATATCCCGGGTTTGGAACGGGATAAATGGGGATTGAGGGTCAGGGAAGGGATGGGAAGGAGGGAGAGGAGGGATAAACCGGGTTTGGAACGGGATAAATGGGGATTGAGGGACAGGGGAGGGATGGGAAGGAGGGAAAGGAGGGATATCCCGGGTTTGGAACGGGATAAATGGGGATTGAGGGTCAGGGGAGGGATGGGAAGGAGGGAAAGGAGGGATAACCCGGGTTTGGAACGGGATAAATGGGGATTGAGGGTCAGGGGAGGGATGGGAAGGAGGGAAAGGAGGGATATCCCGGGTTTGGAACGGGATAAATGGGGATTGAGGGTCAGGGGAGAGATGGGAAGGAGGGAGAGGAGGGATAACCCGGGTTTGGAACGGGATAAATGGGGTTGGAGGGTCAGGGGAGGGATGGGAAGGAGGGAGAGGAGGAGGGACAGAGGGAGGAAAAGCATTGCTGGGGTTGGAGAGGGATAAATCGGGATAAAGCGGGAGAGAAACCGGGATAAAGCTGTTGGGAGAGATTGGGATAAATAAAACGGGATAAATCGGGATAAACGGGACGGGATAAATGGGATAAACCTGCTGGGAATGGGATAAACCGGGATAGACCAGGATAGACCGGGATAGACCGGGATAGACCCACCAGGAACGGGATAAACCGGGATAAACCGGGATAGACCCACCAGGAACGGGATAAACCGGGATAAACCGGGATAGACCCACCAGGAATGGGATAGACCGGGATAGACCCACCAGGAACGGGATAAACCAGGATAGACCCACCAGGAACGGGATAAACCGGGATAAACCGGGATAGACCCACCAGGAATGGGATAAACCGGGATAAACCGGGATAGACCCACCAGGAATGGGATAAACCGGGATAAACCAGGATAGACCCACCAGGAACGGGATAAACCGGGATAGACCCACCAGGAACGGGATAAACCGGGATAAACCGGGATAGACCCACCAGGAACGGGATAAACCGGGATAAACCAGGATAGACCCACCAGGAACGGGATAAACCGGGATAGACCCACCAGGAATGGGATAAACCGGGATAGACCCACCAGGAATGGGATAAACCGGGATAGACCCACCAGGAACGGGATAAACCGGGATAGACCCACCAGGAACGGGATAAACCGGGATAAACCGGGATAAACCCACCAGGAACGGGATAAACCGGGATAGACCCACCAGGAACGGGATAAACCGGGATAGACCCACCAGGAACGGGATAAACTGGGATAAACCGGGATAGACCCGCCAGGAACGGGATAAACCGGGATAGACCCACCAGGAATGGGATAAACCGGGATAAACCGGGATAGACCCACCAGGAATGGGATAAACCGGGATAAACCGGGATAGACCCACCAGGAATGGGATAAACCGGGATAGACCCACCAGGAACGGGATAAACCAGGATAAACTGGGATAAACCGGGATAAACACACTGGGATAAATCGGGATAAACACACCAGGAATGGGATAATTTTTGGGAATTTTTTGGGAATTTTTTTGGAGGGTATTTTTTTAGTTTTTTTTTGAAATTTTTTTTTTTTTTAATTTTTTTGAATTTTTTTATTTGAATTTTTTTGATTTTTTTTTTTAATTTTTGAGATTTTTTTTTTTTTTTTTGAGTTTTTGGGGGGAGTTTTTTTAGGGGAAATTTGGGATTTTTGGGGAATTTTTTGGGAATTTTTCTGGATTTTTGGGGGATTTTTGGGGAATTTTTTGGGAATTTTGGGGGAATTTTGGGGGATTTTTTTTGGAATTTTTTTGGATATTTTTTATTTTTTGGGATTTTTGGGGGGATTTTTTTGGGGGGAATTTTTGGGGGAATTTTTGGGAATTTTTTGGGATTTTTTGGGGATTTTTTGGGGATTTTTGGGGAATATTTTGGAATTTTGGGGGGGATTTTTGGGGAATTTTTGAGGAATTTTTAGGGATTTTTTGAGAAGTTTTTAGGAATTTTTGGGGGATTTTTTGGGAATTTTTTGGGATTTTTTGGGGATTTTTGGGGGGAATTTTTTGGGATTTTTTTTGGAATTTTTTGGGAATTTTGGGGGAATTTTTGGGAAAATTTTTTGGGAATTTTTTGGGAATTTTTTGGGATTTTTTTTGGATTTTTGGGGCATTTTTTGGGGAATTTTTGGGGATTTTTTGGGATAAACTGGGATAAATCCTCCCAAAATTGGGATAAATCCTCCTAAAATTGGGATAAATCCTCCTAATTTTTTTTCAAAATTTTGAAATTTTTTTTTTAATTTTTGGGATATTTTTTTTGAGTTTTTGGGGGGAGTTTTTTTAGGGGAAATTTGGGATTTTTGGGGAATTTTTGGGGATTTTTGGGGAATTTTTGGGGACTTTTTGAGGAATTTTTGGGGAAATTTTTGGGATTTTTATGGGGATTTTTTTGGATTTTTTTTTTAATTTTTGGGGAATTTTTGGAGATTTTTTGGGAATTTTTTGGGATTTTTTTGGGAATTTTTTGGAATATTTATGGGAAGTTTTTGGGGATTTTTGGGGGGGATTTATTTTTTAACTTTGGGGGGATTTTATTGGAATTTTTTGGGGAATTTTTTGGGAATTTTTGGGGATTTTTTTGGGATTTTTTTTTGGGATTTTTTGGGGAATTTTTTGGGAATTTTTTGGGAATTTTTTGGGGATTTTTTGGATTTTATTTTTAATTTTTTGAGAATTTTTTTGAATATTTTTTGGAAGTTTTGGGGGATTTTGGGGGGAATTTATTTTTTAACTTTGGGGGATTTTTTTGGAATTTTTTGGGGAAATTTTTGGGAATTTTCGGGGGATTTTTTGGGAATTTTTGAGGGGATTTTTGGGGGATTTTTTGGGAATTTTTTGAGATTTTTTTTTTATTTTTTGGGAATTTTTTGGAATATTTTTGGGGATTTTGGGGGGGATTTATTTTTTAACTTTGGGGGATTTTTTTGCAATTTTTTGGGGAATTTTTGGGGAATTTTTTTGGAAATTTTGGGGAATATTTTGGAATTTTAGGGGGGATTTTTTGGGAATTTTTTTGGAATTTTTGGGGATTTTTTTTGGAATTTTTTTGGATTTTTTTTTTATTTTTTTGGATTTTTTTGGGGGGATTTTTTGGGGGAATTTTTGGGGGAATTTTTGGGAATTTTTTGTGATTTTGGGGGATTTTTTGGGGATTTTTGGGGAATTTTTTGGGAATTTTGGGGGAATTTTTGGGGAATTTTTTTGGATTTTTTTTATTTTTTTGGGATTTTTTGGAGGGATTTTTGGGGATTTTTTTGGAATTTTTTGGGGATTTTTGGGATTTTGGGGGGATTTTTTGAGAAGTTTTTAGGAATTTTGGGGAGGATTTTTTGGGATTTTTTGGGGGATTTTTTGGGAATTTTTTGGGAATTTTTTGGGGGATTTTTTTGGAATTTTTTTGGATTTTTTTGGAGATTTTTTTGAGGAATTTTTGGGATTTTTTGGGGAATTTTTGGGATTTTTTGGGGATTTTTTTGGGGATTTTTGGGGCATTTTTTGGGGATTTTTTTGGGATAAACTGGGATAAAACCCCCTAAAATTGTGATAAATCCTCCTAAAATTACGATAAAACCCCTAAAATTGGGATAAAAATCCTAAAATTGAGATAAACCCCCAAAAATCGGGATAAAACCCCCAAAAATTGAGAAAAAAAACCCCCCAAAACCCGGAATTTAACCCGGGACACGCCCCCTCCTCCCCTCCCCTCCCCCACCCGGATTTCCCCTGTCGCATTTTCGGTTCCTGTCCCGGGTTTGTCCCGGGTTAAATTTCCTACCGGTGCTTCCTTTGTCCCGGGTGGTCCCTGGTGGTCTTTGGGTGGTCCCGTTTTGTCCCGGGTTTGTCCCGGGTGGTCCCGATTTGTCCCGGGTTTGTCCCGGGTGGTCCCTGAGTTGTTTCCTCTCCTTGTCCTGGGTGGTCCCTGAGTTGTCTCCTCCCTTTGTTCCGGTTTGTCCCGGGTTTGTCCCGGGTTTGTCCTGGGTGGTCCCTGAGTTGTTTCCTCTTTATCCCGGGTGGTCTCGGGTGGTCCTGGGTTTGTCCTGGGTTTGTCCCGGGTGGTCCTGGGTGGTCTCGGGTGGTCCCGGCTTGTCCTGGGTTTGTCCCGGGTGGTCCTGGGTGGTCTCAGGTGGTCCTGGCTTGTCCTGGTTTGTCCCGGGTGGTCCTGGGTTTGTCCTGGGTTTGTCCCGGGTGGTCCTGGGTGGTCTCGGGTGGTCCTGGCTTGTCCTGGGTTTGTCCCGGGTGGTCCTGGGTGGTCTCAGGTGGTCCTGGCTTGTCCTGGTTTGTCCCGGGTGGTCCTGGGTTTGTCCTGGGTGGTCTCAGGTTGACTCAGGTGGTCCTGGGTTTGTCCCAGGTGGTCCTGGGTGGTCCTTGATTTGTCCTGGGTGGTCCTGGGTGGTCTCAGGTGGTCCTGGGTTGTCCCTGGTTTGTCCTGGGTGGTCCCAGGTGGTCCTTGGTTTGTCCCTGGTGGTTCTGGCTTGTCCTGGGTTTGTCCTGGGTTTGTCCCAGGTGGTCCTTGGCCAGTCCTGGGTGGTCCTGGTTTGTCCCTGGTGGTCCTGGGTTAGTCCCAAGTTGTTTCCTCCTTGTCCTGGGTTTGTCCTGGGTGGTCCCTGGTGGTCTCTGGTCACTCTCGGCTTGTCCCAGGTGGTCCCTGGTGGTCTTGGTTTATCCCGGGTGGTCCTGGGTTTGTCCCGGGTGGTCCTGGGTGGTCCTGGGTTTGTCCCGGGTGGTCTCAGGTGGTCCCGGGTGGTCCTTGGCCAGTCCTGGGTGGTCCTGGGTTGACCTGGGTGGTCCCGGGTGGTCCCGGGTTTATCCCGGTCTTTCCTTCTTGTCCCTTTTTACCCCTTTTTCTCCCTTTTAATCCCTTTTTTTCCCCTTTTTCCCCTTTTTTATCCCTTTTAATCCTTTTTACCCTTTTTTCTCCCTTTTTTCCCCTTTTTACCCCTTTTTATCCCTTTTTATCCCCTTTTTTACTATTTTATCCCTTTTTTACCTTTCTTACCCCTTTTTTATCCCTTTTTCCCCTTTTCCCCCCCCTTTTTCCCCCCTTTTAACCCCTTTTTATCCCTTTTTACCTTTTTTTTTCTTTTAATCCCTTTTTTCTCTTTTAATTCCTTTTTTATCCCTTTTATCCCTTTTTTTTCCTTTTTTTCCCTTTTTTACCCCTTTTTTATCCCCTTTTACCCCTTTTTTACCCTTTTTATCCCCCTTTTTTTACTATTTTATCTCTTTTTTCCCCTTTTTAACCCCTTTTTACCCCTTTTTTCCTGTTTTTACCTTTTTCCCCCCTTTTCCCCCTTTTTTACCCTTTTTTACCCTTTTTTCTCCCCTTTTTTCCCCTTTTAATTCCTTTTTTATCCCTTTTTTTCCCCTTTTTTTTCTTTTAATCCCTTTTTTCTCTTTTAATTCCCTTTTTAGCCCTTTAAATCCCTTTTTTACCCCTTTTACCCCTTTTTAATCCCTTTTTTTTCGCTTTTAATCCCTTTTTTTTCCCTTTAACCCCCTTTTTTCCCCTTTTTAATCCCTTTTTCCCCTTTTTAATCCCTTTTTTACCCTTTTTACCCCTTTTAACCCCTTTTTGTCCCCTTTCAATCCCTTTTTTCCCCCCTTTTTTCCTGTTTCTACCTTTTTTATCCCGTTTTTTTACCGTTTTTTTACTATTTTACCCCTTTTTCTCCCTTTTTTTTCCCCATTTTTCCCTTTTTATCTCTTTTTTTCCCCTTTTAATCCCCTTTTTACCCTTTTTTTCCCTTTTTTACCTTTTTTTTCTCTCGTTTTTTCCCCGTTTTTGGCCGTTTTTTCCCCGATTTCCGCCGCTTTTTTTTTTTCTTTTTTTTTTTCTTTTTTAAATTTTTTTTTTTTTTTTGTGGCCCCACCCAGGAAACGCCTCCGGGGTGGGGGAGGGGCAGAGAGGGGGGACCCCCCCCCCCCCTTTTCCTGTCCCGGCTGGGGGTGGGGGAGGGGCGGGGGGGGAAGGGAAACTGAGTCACAAACCCCGAGGGGGGGGAGGGGAGGGTGGGGGAGGGGAAAAATGGGATTTTCACACCCAAAAAACGGGGGAGGGGCTCCAAAAATGGGGGGAGGGGCTTTAAAAATTTGGGGAGAGGTCTCAGGGACCCCCCAAAATTTGGGGAGGGGGCTCAGGGTGGCCCCCAAAAATGGGGGAGGGGCTCCAAAAATGGGGGAGGAGCTTTAAAAATGGGGGAGGGGCTTTAAAATTTGGGGAGGGGGCTCAGGGTGTCCTCAAAAAATGGGGGAGGGGCTTTAAAAATGGGGGGAGGGGGAACTTGGGACTCCCAAAATTTGGGGAGGGGGCTCAAAATCCCTCAAAAAATGGGGGAGGGGCTTCAAAAATGGAGGGAGGGGGTTCAGGGACCCCCAAAAATGGGGGAGGAGCTTTAAAAATGGGGGAAGGGGGAACTGGGGACCCCCAAAATTTGGGGAGGGGGCTCAAGATCCCCCAAAAATGGGGGAGGGGCCCCCAAAATTTGGGGAGGGGGCTCAGGGTGACCCCAAAAATGGGGGAGGGGCTCCTAAAATTTGGGGAGGGGGCTCTGGGTGCCCCAAAAATGGGGGAGGGGCTTTAAAAATGGGGGGAGGGGTCTCAGGGACCCCAAAAATGGGGGAGGGGCTTCAAAAATGGGGGAGGGGGCTCAGGGACCCCCAAAAATGATGGAGGGGCTTTAAAAATGGGGGAGGGGCTTTAAAAATGGGGGAGGGGTCTCAGGGTGGCCCCAAAAATGGGGGAGGGGCTTTAAAAATGGGGGGAGGGGGTTCAGGGTGACCCCCAAAATTTGGGGAGGGGTCTCAGGACCCCCCAAATTGTCCCCCCCCCCCCCAAGGCCGCTGTGGGTGACAATGACTTTATTGGGGACAATGGGGGGGGGAGGGGCGGTGACACACGGGATGGACCCTCCCCCCCCCCAAAAAAAAAAGTGGCACCGCGAAAGTGTCACCGAAGTGTCACCAATGTCACAATGTCACCATGTCACCACAATGTCCCCAATGTCTCCATCGACCTCAGTGATCCCATTAACCCCAAATGTCCCCAAAGTGTCCCCAATGTCCCCATTGTCCCCAATCCCCCCAATGTCCCCATTGACCCCATTGTCACCATTAATGTCCCCAACATCCCCATTGACCCCAATGTCCCCAATGTCCTCAATGACTCCAGTGTCACAGTGTCACCCCAATGTCCCCAATGTCCCCAATGTCCCCATTGACCCCATTGACCCCAAATGTCCCCAAAGTGTCCCCATTGACCTCAATGTCCCCATTAATGTCCCCAATGTCCCCATTGCCCCCATTGACCCCAATGACCTCAGTGTCCCCAATGTCCCCATTGTCCCCAATGACCCCAATGTCCCCAAATGTCCCCATTAATGTCCCCAATGTCCCCATTGACCCCAATGTCCCCATTGTCCCCAATGTCACCCCAGTGCCACCCCGAATGTCCCCATGTTCCGGGGCAGCACCCCCAGCTCCAGCGTCACCCCAATGTCCCCAATGTCCCCAATGTCCCCAATGTCACCCCAATGTCCCCATTGACCCCATTGACCCCAATGTCCCCAATGTCCCCAATGTCCCCATTAATGTCCCCAGTGTCCCCATTGACCCCAATGTCCCCATTGTCCCCATTGTCCCCAATGTTCCCACTGTCCCCACTGTCCCCAATGTCCCCAATGACCCCAATGTCCCCAATGTCCCCACTGTCCTCACTGTCCCCATTGACCTCATTGACCTCAATGTCACCCCAATGTCCCCAATGTCCCCAATGTCCCCATTGACCCCAATGTCCCCAATGTCCCCTCAATGGAGGGTCTTGGGGACAATTTGGGGAGGTTTTTGGGGGTCTCGGGGGTCTTTGGGGTCAGACCATCCCTCCAGACCCCCCAACCAATAAAATCCGCCCGATTTTTGGGATAATTTTGGGGGTTTTTGGGGAAATTTTGGGGTTTTTTTGGGGAAATTTTGGGATTTTTTGGGTTTTTTTAATGGATTTTGGAGCGATTTTGGGGAGGATTTGGGGGGTTTTGGGGGGCCTTGGGGGCCTTTGGGGCTCCTTTACCCCCTGCAGACCCCACCCCATAAAAAACCCCAAAATTTTGGGGCGATTTTGGGATTTTTTGGGATTTTTCTGGGAATTTTTCATGGATTTTGGAGCAATTTTGGGGTGATTTGGAGGGTTTGGGGGGGAAATTTGGGGAGGATTTGGGGGGTTTTGGGGGGTCTTGGGGGACTTTGTGGCTCCTTCACCCCCTGCAGACCCCACCCCATAAAAATCCCCAAAATTTTGGGATTTTTTGGGTTTTTTTGGGGATTTTTTGGGGATTTTTTCATGAATTTGGGGCGATTTTGGGGGGGATTTGGGGGGAGATTTGGGGGAAAATTGGGGGGATTTTGGGGAGTTTTGGGGGGTCTTGGGGGGTTTTGAGGCTCCTTCATCCCCTGCAGACCCCACCCCATAAAAACCCCAAAAGTTTTGGGGCGATTTGGGATTTTTCGGGATTTTTTTGGGATTTTTTCATGAATTTGGGGCGATTTTGGGGAGGATTTTGGGGTGGTTGGGGGGGGAAATTTGGGGGGTTTTGGGGGGTCTTGGGGGACTTTGAGGCTCCTTCACCCCCTGCAGACCCCACCCCATAAAAAGCCCAAAATTTTGGGGCGATTTGGGATTTTTTGGGATTTTTTGGGATTTTTTGGGGGGTTTTTTTGGTGCTTTTTCTGTGAATTTGGGGCGATTTTGGGGAGGATTTGGGGGGTTTTGGGGGGTCTTGGGGGACTTTGGGGCTCCTTCACCCCCTGCAGACCCCACCCCATAAAAACCCCCAAAGTTTTGGGGCGATTTGGGATTTTTGGGGATTTTTTGGGGGGGAGGGTCCCCAGGATCCGCCAGGGGGCGCTGTCTCTCCCTCCGGGGGTGGGCGTGGCCTGTGCGAGCAGCGCGGCTTCTGATTGGCTGAGACCGGCGGGTGGGCGGGGCCTGGGGCGCGCCCTTCAAACCCGGAAGCGGCGCAAGGACACGCGGGGAGCGCGGGAAGGGACCCCGGGACCCCCAAAATCCCCCCAAAAATCCCTCAAATCCCCTCAAAAATCCCTCCAGAGACCCCCCGGGACCTCCCTGAAACCCCTCCCCAAAATCCCCCCAAAATCCTGCCCTGAACCCTCCCAAAATCCCCCCAAAATGCCCCTAAAACCCCCCCGAGACCCCTCCCCATAATTCCCCTAAAATCCCCCGAAATTTCCCCCAAATTCCCTTAAAATCCCCCCAAAACCCCCCAAAATTCCTTAAAACCCCCCAAAATGCTCCCCAAATCCCCCTAAAATTCCCCAAACCCCCCAAATCCCCCCAAATCCTCCTAAAATATCCCTAAAATTCCCCCTAAAACCCCCCTAAAATCCCCCAAATTCCCCTAAAATCCCCCCAAAATCCTCCCAAATTCCCTAAAATTCCCCTAAATCCCCCTAAAATCCCCCAAATTCCCCCAAAATCCCCCCAAATTCCTCTTAAACCCCCCAAAATCTCCCTAAAACCCCCAAATTTCCCCAAATCCTCCTAAAATCCCCCCAAATTCTCCTAAAATCCTCCAAATCGCCCCAATTCTCCCCAAAATCCCCCCAAAATCCGCCTAAACCTCCCAAATCCCCCCCAAATCCTCCTTAAATCCCCCTAAAATCCCCCAAAATTCCTCGAAATTCCCTTAAAATCCCCCCAAAATCCTCCCAAATTCCCCAAAATCCCCCCAAAAATCCCCCCAAATTGGGATGTGGTTCCTGTCCCGGATCTCTGGGGGGTCCCTGGGCCTGAGGGGTCTCAGCTCTGACCCCCCCCAAAATCGGGACCCCCAAAAAAACCCCCGAGACCCCCAAAGAAAACCCCGAGACCCCCAAAAAAACCACCGGGACCCCCCAAAAATTAATCGAGACCCCCCTAAAAATCAGCGGGACCCCCCCAGGGACCAGGTCAGTGAATTTGGGGAGGGGTCTCGGCTCTTTTTTGGGAGGGGGCGCCCCATTATTTTGGGGAGGGGTCCTGGTGATTTTGGGGAGGGGTCTCGGTTTTAGGGGTTCCCATTATTTTGGGGAGGGGTCCCGGGGATTTTGGGGAGGGGTCCCAGTTTAGGAGAGTCCCATTATTTTGGGGAGGGGTCCTGACCCTTTTCTAGAGGTCCTGGTATTTGGGGAGGGGTCCCGACTATTTTGGGGAGGGGTCTCATTATTTGGGGAGGGGTCCCGAGCCCATTTTTGAGGGTCCCGTTATTTTGGGGAGGGGTCCTGACCCTTTTCTAGGGCTCTTGGTATTTGGGGAGGGGTCTCGACTCTTTTTTGGGGAGGGGTCCTGACTCTATTTTGGGGGGTCCTGGCTCTATTTAGGGGGAGTTCATTATTTTGGGGAGGGGTCTCGAGTGTTTTTTGGGGAGGGGTCTCGTTATTTTGAGGGGTTCCCATTATTTTGGGGAGGAGTCCCATTATTTTTGGGGAGGGGTCCCGGTAATTTGGGAGGGGGGTCCCATTAATTTGGGGAGGGGTCCCGGTAATTTGGGGAGGGGTCCCGGTAATTTGGGGGGGGGTCCTGAGCGTGTCCCCCTCCCCAGGGCGGGGGGCGGGGCCGCCCCGTTCCCGTGACCAGATTGAGACGGGCCGCGGCCATGGGAGGTACCGGGGGGCTGGGATAAACCGGGATAAACCGGGATAAACCGGGATAAACCGGGATTAACTGGGAATGGGAAATGGGGGACTGGGATAAACCGGGATAAACCGGGATAAACTGGGATAAACTGGGATAAACTGGGAAGGAGCTGCAGTTCCCAAAGGCGCCACCAGGGGGAGCTAGAAATGCATTGGGAGTTCATTGAAGGGAACTGGGAGGGACTGGGATTAACTGGGCCAAACTGGGATAAACTGGGAATGGGAAATGGGGGGACTGGGAGGGACTGGGATGAACTGGGGGGGACTGGGAGGGACTGGGATAAACTGGGATAAACTGGGATAGACTGGGAATGGGAAATGGGATAAACTGGGATAGACTGGGATTAACTGGGATAGACTGGGATTAACTGGGATAAACTGGGATGGACTGGGATTAACTGGGAATGGGAAATGGGGGACTGGGATAAACTGGGATAGACTGGGCCAAACTGGGAGTTACTGGGATGGAGCTGCAGTTCCCAAAGGCGCCACCAGGGGGAGCCAGAAATGCATTGGGAGTTCATTGAGGGGAACTGGGAGGGACTGGGATTAACTGGGCCAAACTGGGATAAACTGGGAATGGGAAATGGGGGGACTGGGAGGGACTGGGATGAACTGGGAGGGGACTGGGATAAACTGGGATAAACTGGGAGGGACTGGGAGGGACTGGGATAGACTGGAAGCAACTGGGATGGACTGGGGGGGACTGGGGGGGACTGGGAGGGACTGGGATAAACTGGGATAGACTGGGAATGGGAAATGGGATAAACTGGGATAGACTGGGATTAACTGGGATAGACTGGGATTAACTGGGATTAACTGGGATGGACTGGGATTAACTGGGAATGGGAAATGGGGGACTGGGATAAACTGGGATAAACTGGGCCAAACTGGGAGTTACTGGGATGGAACTGCAATTCCCAAAGGCGCCACCAGGGGGAGCCAGAAATGCATTGGGAGTTCATTGAGGGGAACTGGGAGGGACTGGGATGAACTGGGGGGACTGGGAGGGAACTGGGATGGACTGGGAGGGGATTGGGAGGGACTGGGCCAAACTGGGAGTTACTGGGAAGGAGATGCAGTTCCCAAAGGCGCCACCAGGGGGAGCCAGAAATACATTGGGAGTTCATTGAGGGGACTGGGAGGGACTGGGATAAACTGGGATGAACTGGGAATTGGGTCTGGGGGCTCTGGAATTGAGTCTGGGGGTCTGGAATTGAGTCTGGGGGGGGCCTGGAATTGGGTCTGGGGGCTCTGGGGGTGGTCTGGAATTGGGTCTGGGGGCTCTGGAATTGGGTCTGGGGGCTCTGGGGGCTCTGGAATTGGGTCTGGGGGCTCTGGGGGTCTGGAATTGGGTCTGGGGGGTCTGGAATTGGGTCTGGAATTGGGTCTGGGGGCTCTGGAATTGGGTCTGGGGGCTCTGGGGGTCTCAGTTTGGGGTCCCCCCAGGTCTGGCTCTGGAATTGGGTCTGGGGGCTCTGGGGGCTCTGGAATTGGCTCTGGGGGCTCTGGGGGGTCTCAGTTTTGGGTCCCCCCCAGGTCTGGCTCTGGAATTGGGTCTGGGGGCTCTGGAATTGGCTCTGGGGGCTCTGAGGGCTCTGGAATTGGGTCTGGGGGCTCTGGGGGGGTCTGGGGCTCTGGAATTGGGTCTGGGAGCTCTGGGGACTCTCTAATTGGGTCTGGGGGCTCTGGGGGTCTGGAATTGGGTCTGGGAGCTCTGGGGACTCTCTAATTGGGTCTGGGGGGTCTCAGTTTGGGGTCTCCCCAGGTCTGGCTCTGGAATTGGGTCTGGGGGCTCTGGGGGTCTCAGTTTTGGGTCTGAGGGCTCTGGAATTGGGTCTGGGGGCTCTGGGGCTCTGGAATTGGGTCTGGGGGCTCCGGGGTCTCAGTTTGGGGTCCCCCCAGGTCTGGTTCTGGAATTGGGTCTGGGGGCTCTGGGGGTCTGGAATTGGGTCTGGGGCTCTGGAATTGGGTCTGGGGGCTCTGGAATTGGGTCTGGGAGCTCTGGGGACTCTCTAATTGGGTCTGGGGGCTCTGGGGGTCTGGAATTGGGTCTGGGAGCTCTGGGGACTCTCTAATTGGGTCTGGGGGCTCTGGGGGGTCTCAGTTTGGGGTCTCCCCAGGTCTGGCTCTGGAATTGGGTCTGGGGGCTCTGGGGGTCTCAGTTTTGGGTCTGAGGGCTCTGGAATTGGGTCTGGGGGCTCTGGGGCTCTGGAATTGGGTCTGGGGGCTTCGGGGGTCTCAGTTTGGGGTCCCCCCAGGTCTGGTTCTGGAATTGGGTCTGGGGGCTCTGGGGGTCTGGAATTGGGTCTGGGGCTCTGGAATTGGGTCTGGGGGCTCTGGAATTGGGTCTGGGGGCTCTGGGGGTCTCAGTTTGGGGTCCCCCCAGGTCTGGCTCTGGAATTGGGTCTGGGGGCTCTGGGGGTCTGGAATTGGGTCTGGGGCTCTGGAATTGGGTCTGGGGGCTCTGGAATTGGGTCTGGGGGCTCTGGGGGTCTCAGTTTGGGTCTCCCCAGGTCTGGCTCTGGAATTGGGTCTGGGGGCTTTGGCCGAGGCCGCCCGGACACGACTGAGGGGGCAGGAACAGCCCCGGGGTGAGTGAGACCCCCCTGAGACCCCCCTGAGACCCCCCAAATATCCCCCAAATCCCCCAGACCCATTTGGGACCCACAAAATCCCCCCAAATCCCCCCAAATCCCCCCAAATCCCCCAGACCCAATTGGGGTTGATCACCTCAAATCCCCCAGACCCTTTTGGGACCCCCCAAATCCCCCCAAATCCCCCCAAAATTCCTCCCAAATCCCCCAGACCCATTTGAGACCCCCCAAATCCCCCCAAAGCCCCCCAAAATCCCCCAGACCCATTTTGGGGTCTGATCCCCCCAAATTCCCCCAAATCCCCCAGACCCATTTTGGGACTCCCAAATCCCCCCCAAAATCCCCCAGACCCAATTGGGGTTGATCACCCCAAATCCCCCAGACCCATTTGGGACCCCCAAATCCTCCCAAAATCCCCCAGACCCAATTGGGGCTGATCCCCCCAAATCCCCCAGACCCAATTGGGACCCCCAAATCCCCTCAAACCCCCAGACCCATTTGGGACCCCCCAAAATCCCCCCCAAATCCCCCAGACCCATTTTGGGACCCCCCAAATCCCCCCAAAATCCCCCCAAAATCCCCCCCAAAATCCCCCAGACCCATTTGGGACCCCCCAAATCTCCCCAAAATCCCCCCCAAAATCCCCCAGACCCAATTGAGACCCCCCCCAAATCCCCCAGCCCCATTTTGGGGGTCCCCAAACTCCATTTTTGGGGTCTCATTTCCTCCCTTGGCCCCATTTTCACCCCCCCCCAGAGCCCCCAGACCCATTTTTGGGGGTCCCCATCACATTTTTGGTGTCCCCAGTCCCATTTTTGGGGGTCTCACCCCATTTTTGGGGTCCCCAATCCCATTTTTGGGGTCCCAACCCCATTTTTGGGGTTCCCAACTCCAAATTTTGTGTTTCTGACCCCCATTTTTGGGGGTCCCCACCCCATTTTTGGGGTCTCACCCCATTTTTAGGGTCCCCAATCCATTTTTGGGGCTCCCAATCCCATTTTTGGGACCCCAACCCCAAATTTTGTGTCCCTGACCCCAATTTTTGGGGGTCTCACCCCATTTTTGGACTCCCGTTTCCATTTTTGGGGGTCCCAACCCTGAATTTTGTGTTTCTGACCCCCATTTTTGGGGGTCCCCACCCCATTTTTGGGGTCCCAATCCCATTTTTGGGGTCCTCATCCCATTTTTGGGGGTCCTCATCCCATTTTTGAGGGTCCCAACCCCAAATTTTGTGTCCCTGACCCCCATTTTTAGGGGTCTCACCCCATTTTTAGGGGTCTCACCCCATTTTTGGGGCTCCCAATCCCATTTTTGGGGGTCCCAACCCTGAATTTTGTATCCCTGACCCCAATTTTTGGGGTTCTCACCCCATTTTTGGGGTCCCCAATCCCATTTTTGGGGTCCCCAATCCCATTTTTGGACCCCAACCCCAAATTTTGTGTCCCTGACCCCATTTTTGGGGTCCCAATCCCATTTTTGGGGGTCCCAACCCTGAATTTTGTATCCCTGACCCCAATTTTTGGGGGTTTCACCCCATTTTTGGGGTCCCCAATCCCATTTTTGGGGTCCCAACCCCAAATTTTGTGTCCCTGACCCCATTTTTAGGGGTCTCACCCCATTTTTGGGGTCCCCAAAGCCATTTTTAGGACCCCTAATCCCATTTTTAGGGTCCCCAATCCCATTTTTAGGGTCCCCAATCCATTTTTGGGGCTCCCAATCCCATTTTTGGGACCCCAACCCCAAATTTTGTGTCCCTGACCCCAATTTTTGGGGGTCTCACCCCATTTTTGGACTCCCAATCCCATTTTTGGGGGTCCCAACCCTGAATTTTGTATCCCTGACCCCAAATTTGGGGGTCTCACCCCATTTTTGGGGTCCCCAATCCCATTTTTGGGGGTCCCAACCCCAAATTTTGTGTCCCTGACCCCATTTTTAGGGGTCTCACCCCATTTTTGGGGTCCCCAAAGCCATTTTTAGGACCCCTAATCCCATTTTTAGGGTCCCCAATCCCATTTTTAGGGTCCCCAATCCATTTTTGGGGCTCCCAATCCCATTTTTGGGGGTCCCAACCCTGGATTTTGTATCCCTGACCCCAATTTTTGGGGGTCTCACCCCATTTTTGGGGTCCCAAATCCCATTTTTGGGGTCCCAATGCCATTTTTGAGGATCCAAATCCCATTTTTGGGGTCTCACCCCATTTTTGGGGTCCCAAATCCATTTTTGGGGTCCCCAATCCCATTCTGGGGGTCCCAACCCCAAATTTTAGGGTCCTCAATCCCATTTTTGGGGGTCCCAACCCCAAATTTTGTGTCCCTGACCCCAATTTTTGGGGGTCTCACCCCATTTTTGGACTCCCATTTCCATTTTTGGGGGTCCCAACCCTGAATTTTGTGTCCCTGACCCCATTTTTGGGGTCCCCAATCCCATTTTTGGGGTCCCAATCCCATTTTTGGGGTCCCCAATCCCAAATTTGGGACCCCCAATCCCATTTTTGGGCTCCCAATCCCATTTTTTAGGGTCCCAATCCCATTTTTGGGCTCCCCAAAGCCATTTTTGGGCTCCCCAAGCCCGAATTTGGTGTCCCTGACCCCGTTTTTTCCCCCCAGGGCTGTCGGAGTCGGGGGCGGAACGTTTGGTGTCGGTTCTGGGCCGGGCCCGGGGGGCGGCGCTCAAACTGGGGCAGCTGCTCAGCATGGCAGGTGGGGCCCTAAATCAGCCCAAAATCAGCCCAAAATCAGCCCAAAAATCTGCTGAAAAAATGCCCAAAATGAGCAAAAAATCAGCCCAAAATCAGCCCCAAAATCAGCCCAAAATCAGCCCAAAATTACCCCAAAATCAGCCCCAAAATGAGCAAAAAATCAGCCCAAAATCAGCCCAAAATCAGCCCAAAATGAGCCCAAAAATGCCCCAAAATCAGCCCAAAAATTGCCCCAAAATCAGCCCAAAAATAGCCCAAAATCAGCCCTAAATTACCCCAAAAATATCCCAAAAATATACTACAAATAGCCCAAAAATATACTCAAAAATCAGCCCCAAAAATATCCCCAAAGATAGCCCAAAATCAGCCCAAAAATATCCTAAAAATAACCCCAAAATAGACCAAAAATATCCCCCAAAATAGCCCCAAAAATAGACCAAAATCCACCCCAAAATCACCCCAAAATTATCCCAAAAATATCCCAAAAAAATCCCCAAAAATCCCAAAAATATCCCAAAAATATCCTAAAAATATCCCAAAAATATCCTCAAAAATCACCCCTAAATCACCACAAAAATAGCCCCAAAATATCCCAAAATCAGCCCAAAAATAGCCCTAAATCAGCCCTAAATTACCCCAAAGATATCCCCAAATCACTACAAAAATATCCCAAAAATATACTACAAATAGCCCAAAAATATACTCAAAAATCACGCCAAAAATATCCCCAAAAATAGCCCAAAATCAGCCCAAAAAATAGCCCAAAATCAGCCCAAAAATATCCTAAAAATAACCCCAAAATATCCTAAAAATAGCCCCAAAAATAGCCCCAAAAATAGACCAAAAAACACCCCAAAATCACCCCAAAAATATCCCAAAAATACCCCAAAATCAGCCCAAAAATATCCCCAAAAAATCCCAAAATCCACCCAAAAATCACCCCAAAAATATCCCAAAATTATCCCTAAAAATAGCCCCAAAATAGCCCAAAATTAGACCAAAAATATCCCAAAAATGCCTCAAAAATATCCCCAAAAATAGACCAAAATCCACCCCAAAATCACCCCAAACTTATCCCAAAAATATCCCCAAAAACACCCCAAAGCCACCCAAAAATATCCCAAAAATATCCCAAAAAATATCCCCAAAAATATCCCCAAAAATATCCCAAAAATATCCCCAAAATATCTCTAAAATATATAAAAAAATGGCCCAAATCCACCCCAAAAATATCCCCAAATTATCCCAAAATTAGACCAAAAATAGCCCAAAAATATTCCCAAAATATGCCGAAAATATACCAAAAATATCCCGAAAAATGTCCCAAAAATATTCCAAAAATATTCAAAAAATATCCCAAATCCACCCCAAAAATAGCCCAAAAATAGCCCAAAAAATATCGCAAAATTAGCCCAAAAATAGCCCAAAAATATCCCAAAAATAGCCCAAAAATGGCCCAAGAAATATCACAAAATTAGCCCAAAAATAGCCCAAAAAATGGCCCAAAAAATATCGCAAAATTAGCCCAAAAATAGCCCTAAAATATCCCTAAAATATCCCAAAAAATACCCCAAATCCACCCCAAAAATATTGCAAAAATAGGCCAAAAATAGCCCCAAAATTTGACCAAAAATCACCCCAAATATCCCAAAAATATCCCAAAATTATCCCCAAAAATAGCCCCAAAATAGCCCCAAAATAGCCCAAAATTAGACCAAAAATATCCCAAAAATGCCCCAAAAATATCCCCAAAAATAGACCAAAATCCACCGCAAAATCACCCCAAAATTATCCCAAAAATATCCCCAAAAACACCCCAAAGCCACCCAAAAATATCCCAAAAAAATCCCAAAAAATATCCCCAAAAAACCCCAAAAATATCCCAAAAATATCCCCAAAATATCTCTAAAATAAAAAAAAAAAAATGGCCCAAATCCACCCCAAAAATATCTCAAAAATATCCCCAAATTATCCCAAAATTAGACCAAAAATAGCCCAAAAATATCCCAAAATTTGACCAAAATCACCTCAAAAATATTCCCAAAATATGCCGAAAATATACCAAAAATATCCCGAAAAATGTCCCAAAAATATTCCAAAAATATTCAAAAAATATCCCAAATCCACCCCAAAAATAGCCCAAAAATAGCCC
>NC_139783.1:1198600-1244735 GCF_965231275.1 Zosterops lateralis | reverse complement strand
ATTTTAGGGGATTTGGGGGGGATTCTTTTGGAGGATTTGGGGATTTTGGGGGATTTTTAGTGGATTTTTTGGGGGGTTATGGGGATTTTTGGGGGGATTTTACAGGGTTTGGGGAGGATTTGATGGGGTTTTGGGGGGAGTTTGGGGGATTTAGGGGGGATTTTAATGGGATCTTATGGGATTTTAATAGGATTTAATGGGATATTAATGGGAGTTTAATGGGACTTTAGTGGGATTTAACTAGATATTAGTGGGATTTTAACTGGATATTCACAGGATTTTATGGGACGTCAATAGGATTTAATAGGATATTAATGAGATTTTAACGGGATTTTACGGGATTTTAATAGGATTTAATGGGTTTAAATGGGAGTTAATGGAGTTTTATTGGATTTTAATGGGATTTTATGATATTTGATGCCATTTTCAGGGGTTTTTTTTGTGACTTCTGAGGATTTTCGTTGTAAATTTGATATTTTCTGTCCCCCAGGCCGTGCTGGACTCAGAGCTGGGTCCCCACTGGCGGGAGCAGCTCCAGGAGTTCGGGGACGTTCCCGTGGCCGCGGCGTCGCTGGGGCAGGTGCACAGGGGGAGGCTCCGCAACGGGGCCCCCGTCGCCATCAAGGTCCAGGTGGGGATGGGACAACAAAATTTCGGGGGTTTTTAGGGGTCTGGAGGGATTTGGGATTTTTTGGGAATTTTTAGGGATTTTTTTGGAATTTTTTGGGATTTTTTTGCAATTTTTTTTGGATTTTTTGCAAATTTTTTGGGGTTTTTTTAGGGATTTATTTGGATTTCTGGGGATTTTTTAGGGATTTTTTAGGGATTTTCTGGGATTTAGGGTTAATTTTGGGGATTTTGGGGTAATTTCAAGGATTTTGGGGTAATTTCAAGGATTTTGGGTAATTTCAGTATTTTTTCTCCCCCTGCAGTACCCGGGGGTCGCCCAAAGCATCGGCAGCGACATCGAAAACCTGCTGAGCCTCCTGAGCCTGAGCCCCGGCCTGCCCCGGGGTACCCAAACCACCCCAAAAACTGCCCCAAAACTGCCAAAAATGGGCCCAAAATCTGCCCCAAATCACCCCAAAAACTGCCCCAAAACTGCCCAAAATCAGCCCAAAAACTGCCGAAAAATTTCCCCAAAATCAGCCCAAAATCAGCCCAAAAACAGCCCAAAATGAGCCCCAAAAACTGCCCCAAACCTGCCCAAAATCAGCCCAAAAATTACCCAAAAATTGACCCAAAATCAGCCCAGAATTACCCCAAAATTGACCCAAAATTGACCCAAAATCAGCCCCAAAATGAGCCAAAAATCAGCCCCAAAATTGACCCAAAATCAGCCCAAAAAACTGCCCCAAAGCTGCCCAAAATCAGCCCAAAATCAGCCCCAAAATCAGCCCCAAAATCAGCCCAAAAACATCTCAAAATGAGCCCCAAAATCAGCCCCAAAACTGCCCAAAATCAGCCCCAAAATCACCCCAAAATCAGCCCCAAAATCTGCCCAAAATCAGCCCAAAAATCTGCTCAAAAAATGCCCAAAAATGAGCCAAAAATCAGCCCAAAATCTGCGCAAAATTACCCCAAAATTGCCCCAAAAATCTGCCCCAAATTACCCAAAAATCAGCCCAAAAATTATACAAAATCACCCAAAATCAGCCCAAAATCTGCCCCAAAATCAGCCCAAAATCAGCCCCCAAAACTGCCCAAAATCAGCCAAAAATCTGCCCAAAAATGCCCAAAATGAGCCCAAAATCAGCCCCCAAACTGCCCCAAATCAGCCCAAAATTACCCCAAAAACTGCCCCAAATCAGCCCAAAATCAGCCCAAATTCTGCCCAAAATTACCCCAAAATTGCCCCAAATCAGCCCCAAATCAGCCCCAAAATCACCCCAAAATCAGCCCAAAATCAGCCCAAAATCTGCCAAAAATCAGCCCAAAACCTGCCCAAAATCAGCCCCAAAATCAGCCCAAAAATCTGCTCAAAAAACGCCCCAAAATCTGCCCCAAATCAGCCCAAAACTGCCCCAAAACTGCCCCAAAATCCCCCATTTCTCCCCCCTAAAATTCCCATTTTTTTCCCCAAAAAGTTCCCTATTTTTTCCCCCAAACGATTCCTTTTTTCCCCCCAAAATCCCCATTTTTCCCCAAAAAAATCCCTCATTTTCCGCCCCAAAATCCCTCATTTTTCCCCCAAAAACCCTCATTTTTCCCCCCAAAAAATTCCTTTTTCCCCCCCAAAAACCCTCATTTTTCCCCCAAAAAAATTCCTTTTTTTTCCCCAAAATTCCCTCGTTTTCCCCCAAAATCCCCAAATTTCCCTTTTTTCTCTCTAAAATCCCCAATTTTTCCCAAAAATCCCAATTTTTCCCCAAAAAAATCCCATTTTTTTCCCCCCAGGTTTATTTGCAGCTCAGTCCCTTCAGTGGCTGCGCCGGGAACTGGAACTGGAGTGTGACTACACCAGGGAAGCCCAAAATACCCTGAAATTCCGGTAAATTTGGGAAAATTTGGGGAAAATTTGGGCATTTTGGGCATTTTGGGATTTTTTGGAATTTTTTTGGAATTTTTTGAGATTTTTTTCGGCATTTTTTGGGCATTTTTTGGGCATTTTTTGAGGATTTTTGAGGGGTTTTTAATGCAATTTTTTGGCATTTTTAGGGGGATTTTGGAGGGTTTTGGGATATTTTGGGGTTTTTTTGATAGTTTGGGGTTTTTAGGATTTTGGGATTTTTTAGGGATTTTTTTTAATTTTTGGGGGCATTTTTTGGGGATTTTTTGGGGATTTTTGGGGCATTTTTAGGGGAGACTTTGAGGGAAATTTGGGGATTTTTTGAGGAATTTGGGACATTTTTGGGTTTTGGGGAAATTTGGACATTTTTGGGGATTTTTTGGGGGATTTTTTGGGATTTTTTGGAGGATTTTGGGGGGATTTTTTGGGATTTTTTTTGGATTTTTTTAGGGATTTTTTGGGGATTTTTTAGGGATTTTTTTGGGGATTTTTGGGGATTTTTGGGGGGATTTTTTGGCAATTTTAGAGGAGATTTTTGGGTCATTTTTGGGGGTTTTTTGAGGATTTTTTTGGTAATTTGATGAATTTGGGGATTTTAATGGGATTTTAATGGGATTTTAATGGGATTTTTTGGGGGGATTTTTATGGGATTTTTATGGGATTTTTTGGGGGATTTTTATGGGGGGTTTTAGGGGGTTTTATGGGGTTTTTAAGGGGGTTTTATGGAATTTTTTGGGATTTTTTGGGGATTTTTAGGGGGTTTTAGGGAATTTTTTTTTAATTTTTGGGGGGATTTTTTAGGGATTTTTTTGTGGGATTTTTAAGGGGATTTTTAAGGGGATTTTGGCCATTTTTAACCAGATTTTTTTTGGACTATTTTTGGGATTTGGGACTTTTATGGGACTTTGGCCACTTTTAATGGGATTTTTATGGGATTTTTGCCATTTTATTCAAATTTTGGCCATTTTTAACCGGATTTTTTTCGGGGTTTTTTGTATTTTTATTTTTGCCATTTTTAATGGGATTTTTGTCATATTTTGGATGTTTTTAATGGGATTTTTGTGTTTTTAATGGGATTTTAATGCGATTTTTGCGGTTTTAATCTGATTTTTATCATATTTTGGCCATTTTTAACCGGATTTTTTCGGGATTTTTTTTTATTTTTAATTTGATTTTTGCCATTTTTATGTTTCCCCAGGTCCCTGTTGGATTCAGACGAGTTTTTCCGTGTCCCGGGGGTGGTTCCGGGGCTGAGCTCGCGGCGGGTGCTGTGCACGGAGTGGGGGAGGGGCGCGGCCCTGGAGCGGAGCCGGGACCTCCCGCAGGGGACACGGGACGAGGTGGGGAAAAAAAAATTATGGGATTTTTGGGGATTTTTTGGGGATTTTTTGGGATTTTTTTGGGATTTTTTTGGGATTTTTTTGGGATTTTTTGGGGGATTTTTTGGGGATTTTTAGGGATTTTTTGGGGTATTTTTTTGGGATTTTTTTTGGATTTTTTTGGGATTTTTTTGGGGTTTTTTGGGGGATTTTTTGGGATTTTTTTGGGATCTTTTTGGGATTTTTTTTGGATTTTTTTTTTGATTTTTTGGGGGATTTTTTGGGGATTTTTTGGGGGTTTTTTGGGAATTTTTTTTGGGATTTTTAGGGATTTTTTGGGATTTTTTTGGATTTTTTAGGGAATTTTTTTTTTATTTTTTTAGGGATTTTTTGGGATTTTTTTTGGATTTTTGGGGATTTTTTTGGATTTTTTTGGGGGATTTTGAGGATTTTTTGGGGATTTTTGGGATTTTTTTGGGGGAATTTTTTGGGATTTTTTGGGGGGATTTTTTTGGGATTTTTTTGGGGATTTTTTGGGGATTTTTTGGGGATTTTTTTGGGGATTTTTGGGGGATTTTTTGGGATTTTTTGGGGGATTTTTTGGGATTTTTTTGGGATTTTTTTGGGTTTTTTTGGGGATTTTTTGGGGATTTTTAGGGATTTTTTGGGGATTTTTTTGGGATTTTTTGGGATTTTTTTGGATTTTTTTGGGGATTTTTTTGGGATTTTTAGGGATTTTTTGGGGATTTTTTGGGGATTTTTAGGGATTTTTTGGGGATTTTTAGGGATTTTTTGGGTTTTTTTGGGATTTTTTGGGGATTTTTTGGATTTTTTGGGATTTTTTGGGGATTTTTAGGGATTTTTTGGGGATTTTTTTGGGGATTTTTTTGGATTTTTTTTGGGGTTTTTGGGGATTTTTTGGGGATTTTTTGGGGATTTTTTGGGATTTTTTTGGGATATTTTTAGGGATTTTTTGGGATTTTTTTGGATTTTTTAGGGAATTTTTTTTTGATTTTTTAGGGATTTTTTTGGATTTTTTTTGGATTTTGGGGGATTTTGGGGATTTTTTGGGATTTTTTGGGGTTTTGGGGATTTTTTGGGGGAATTTTTTGGGGATTTTTAGGGATTTTTTGGGCGGATTTTGGAGGGTTTTGGAGGATTTTTGGGGGGGATTTTTTGGGTTTTTTTGGGATTTTGGGGGGATTTTTGGGGAATTTTTGGGGGATTTCTTGGGATTTTTTTGGGATTTTTTGGGGGTTTTTTGGGGGATTTTTTGGGGATTTTTTGGGATTTTTTTGGGATTTTTTGGGGATTTTTGGGGATTTTTTGGGGATTTTTTGGGGTTTTTGGGGGGTTTTTGGGGGGGGATTTTTTGGGATTTTTTGGGGATTTTTTTGGGATTTTTTTGGGACTTTTTTTGGATTTTTTTTGGATTTTTTGGGGGATTTTTTTGGATTATTTTTTTTTGGGGGGGGGATTTTTGGGGGATTTTTTGGGATTTTTTGGGGGATTTTTTGGGGATTTTTAGGGATTTTTTGGGGAATTTTTGGGATTTTTTGGGGGATTTTTGGGGATTTTTTGGGATTTTTTGGGGAATTTTTGGGATTTTTTGGGGATTTTTGGGGATTTTTTGGGGGATTTTTTTGGGATTTTTTGGGGGATTTTTTGGGGGATTTTTTAGGGAATTTTGGGGATTTTTTGAGAATTTTTTGGGATTTTTTGGGATTTTTTGGATTTTTGGGGGATTTTAGGGATTTTGGGGGGATTTTAGGGGATTTTTTGGGATTTTTTGGGGATTTTTTTTGTGGGTTTTTTGGGGATTTTTTGGGATTTTTTGGGGGGATTTTTTGGGATTTTTTGGGGGGATTTTTGGGGGATTTTTTTGGGATTTTGGGGCATTTTTGGGGATTTTGGGGATTTTTTGGGGGGGAGTTTTTTTGGATTTTTTGGGGGGATTTTAGGGGAATTTTGGGGATTTTAAGGGGGTTTTATGGGGATTTTTTTGGGATTTTTGGGGATTTTTTGGGGGTTTTTATGGGATTTTTGGGGATTTTTGGAGGATTTTATGGGGGGAATTTGTGGGAATTTTTGGGGGTATTTTTGGGATTTTTTGGGATTTTTTAGGGATTTTTTGGGGTTTTTTTGGGGATTTTTAGGGAATTTTTAGGGAATTTTGGGGGGATTTTTTGGGGATTTTTTGGGATTTTTGGGGGGATTTTATGGGATTTATGGAGGATTTTATGGGGGAATTTTTGGGGAATTTTTGGGGGTATTTTTTGGGTGACGATTTCGACATCTCAATGTGATTTTTTTTAGTATTTCAAACCCATTTTTTGACCTTTTTTTGCGATTTTTTTTTTTTTTTTTTTTTTTAATTTTCGGGTAAAAATTTTGGGTAAAAAATTGGGGATTTTTTTTTTTTTTTTGAAGGTTTTTTAAATTTAATTGAATTGAAATTTAACCCTTTTGTGGCCAGATCTGCTCCCACCTGCTCCGCCTTTGCCTCCTGGAGCTTTTCCAGTTCCGCTTCATGCAGAGCGACCCCAACTGGGCCAATTTCCTCTACCACACAAAAACTCACACGGTCAGAGATGAAAAAATACCGAAATTATCATAAAAAATAATTAAAAAAATATTTCGGGAGGTTTGGGGAAAATTTGGGGGATTTAAAGTGGATTTTAAGGGGATTTAAAGTGGATTTTAAGGGGATTTTAAAAGAATTTTAAAGGTATTTTTAAGGGATTTTCAAGGGATTTTAAGGGGATTTTTAGGGGATTTTAAGGAAATTTTAAGGGGATTTTAAAGGGATTTTAAGGGGATTTTAAAAGAGTTTTAGGGGGATTTTAAGTGAATTTAATGTGGATTTTAGGGGGATTTAAAGTGAATTTTAAGGGGAGTTTAAGGAAAATTTAAGTGGATTTTGGGGGGATTTTAAAGGAATTTTAAAGGGATTTTTAAGGGATTTTTAAGGGAATTTTTAAGGGGATTTTAAGGGGATTTAAAGTGGATTTTGGGGGGATTTTAAAAGAATTTTTAAGGGATTTTTAAGGGATTTTTAAGGGAATTTTCAAGGGATTTTAAGGGGATTTTAACGAGATTTAAAGTGGATTTTAAAAGAATTTTTAAGGGATTTTTCAAGGGAATTTTCAAGGGGATTTTAAGGGAATTTTAGGGGGATTTTAAAGAGGATTTTCAAGAGGATTTTGAAGGGATTTTGGGGGGATTTTTAAGGGTATTTAAAGGGGATTTTAAGGTGAATTTTAAGGGGATTTAAAGTAAATTTTAAGGGGATTTTGGGGGGATTTTAGGGAGATTTTAAGGAAAATTTAGATTGATTTTAGGCAAATTTTAATGGAATTTTAAAGGGATTTTTAAGGGGATTTTCAAGGAGTTTTAGGGGGATTTAAAGTGGATTTTAAGGGGATTTTAAGGGGATTTTAAAGGGATTTTTAAGAGATTTTTCAGGGGAATTTTCAAGGGATTTTTAGGGGATTTTAAATGGATTTTAAGGGGATTTTAAGGGAATTTTCAAGGGGATTTTAAGGGAATTTTAAGTGGATTTTAGGGGGATTTTAAGGGGATTTTAAGTGAAATTTTAAGGAGATTTTAAAGGGATTTTTAAGGGATTTTTCAAGGGAGTTTTCAAGGGATTTTAAGGGAATTTTAAGGGGATTTTAGGGGGATTTTAAGGGGATTTTGGAGGATTTTAAAGGAATTTAAAGGGAATTTAAAAGTGGATTTTAAGGGAATTTTAGGGGGATTTTAAAGGGCATTTTAAAGTGGATTTTAGGCGGATTTTAAAGGGGATTTTGGGGGGATTTTAAGGGAATTTTCAAGGAATTTTTGGGGATTTTTCAAGGGGATTTTCAAGGGGATTTTATGGGAATTTTAAAAGGGTTTTAAGGGGATTTTAAGTGGATTTTAAGGGGAATTTTAAGGGGATTTTAAGGGAATTTTAAAGGGATTTTAAGTGAATTTTAAGAGGATTTTAAGGAAAATTTACGTGGATTTTAGGGGGATTTAAAAGAATTTTAAAGGGATTTTTAAGGGATTTTTCAAGGGAATTTTCAAGGGATTTTAAGGGGATTTTAAGGAAAAATTAAGTGGATTTTAGGGGGATTTTAAGGGGATTTTAAAGGGATTTTAATAAGGATTTTGGGGGGATTTAAAGTAAATTTTAAGGGGATTTTAAAGGGATTTTTAAGAGATTTTTCAAGGGAATTTTCGAGGGATTTTAAGGAGATTTTCAAGGGGATTTTAAGGGAATTTTAGGGGGATTTTAAGGGGAATTTTAAGGGGATTTTAAGTGGAATTTTTAGGGGATTTTAAGGGAATTTTAAAGTGCATTTTAAGGGGATTTTAAGGGGATTTAAAGTAAATTTTAATGGGATTTTGGGGGGATTTTAGGGAGATTTTAAGGAAAATTTAGATGGATTTTAGGCAAATTTTAATGGAATTTTAAAGGGATCTTTAAGGGGATTTTCAAGGAGTTTTAGGGGGATTTAAAGTGGATTTTAATGAGATTTAAAGTGGATTTTAAGGGGATTTTAAGGTAATTTTCAAGGGGAATTTTAAAGGGATTTTAAGGGGATTTTAAGGGGATTTTTCAAGGGAATTTTCAAGGGGATTTTATGGGAATTTTAAAAGGGTTTTAAGGGGATTTTAAGTGGATTTTAAGGGAATTTAAAGTGGATTTTAGGGGGATTTTTAAGGGAATTTTAAAGTGAATTTTTAGTGAATTTTGAGGGGATTTTAAAGGGAATTTAGGGGAATTTAAAGTGGATTTTAAGGGGATTTTAAGGGAATTTTAAGGGGATTTTTAAGGGAATTTTAAGGGGATTTTTAAGGGAATTTTAAAGGGATTTTTAAGGGAATTTAGGGGAATTTAAAGGGGATTTTAAGGGGATTTTGGACGAATTTTTGGGGGGATTTTTGTGAGGTTTGGGGCAAATTTTTAGGGGTTTTTGGGGGGGGATTTTTAGGGAATTTTTGTGGATTTTTGGGGGGTTTTGGGGGGATTTTTAGGGGATTTTTGTGGAATTTGAGGCAAATTTTTGGTGGTTTTTTTGGGGGGGATTTTTAGGGGATTTTTGTGGATTTTTGGGAGTTTTAAGGGTTTTTTGGGGGGGATTTTTTGGGGGATTTTTGTGATATTTTGACCCCAAATTTGGGTGTTTTTTGTGTCTCCAGGTGACGCTGTTGGATTTCGGGGCCTGCAGAGAATTCGACACAGAATTCACCGATCACTACATCGAGGTGGGCAGGGAAAAACGGGGAAAAATGGGGAAAAAATGGGGAAAATGGGGGAAAAATTGGGGGGAAAAATGGGAAAAAATGGGGAAAAAATTGGGGAAAAATGGGAAAAAATGGGGAAAAATTGGGGAAAAATTGGGGGAAAAATTGGGGGAAAATTGGGGAAAAATGGAGGAAAAATTGGGAAAAATGAGGAAAATTGGAGGAAAAATGGGCAAAAAATGGGGAAAAAATTGGGGAAAAATGGGAAAAAATGGGGAAAAATTGGGGGAAATGGGGAAAATTGGAGAAAAATGGAGGAAAAATTGGGAAAAATGAGGAAAATTGGAGGAAAAATGGGCAAAAAATGGGGGAAAAAATGGGAGGAAAATGGGGAAAAAATGGGGGGAAAATTGGGAGAAAATTGGGGGGGAAATGGGGAGAAAATGGAGAAATAATGGGGAAAAATTGGGGAAAAATGGGGAAAATTGGGGGAAATTTGGGGAAAAATGGGGAAAATTGGAGAAAAATTGATGAAAAAATGGGGGAAAATTGGGGAAAAATGGGGAGAAAATGGAGAAAAATTTGGGGGAAAAATGGGAGAAAAAATGGGGAAAAATTGGAGAAAAAACAGGGAAAAAATTGGGAAAAATTGGGGAAAATTGGGGGAAAATGGGAGGAAAATTGGGAAAAATTGGAGAAAAATTGGGGGGAAAAATGGGGAAAAATTGGGGGAAAAATGGGGAAAAAATTGGGGAAAATATGGGGAAAAATTGGGGGAAAATTGGGGGAAAATGGGGAAAAAATGGAGAAAAATTGGGGGGAAAAATGAGGAAAAATGGGGAAAAAATGGGGAAAATTGGGAAAAATTTGTGGAGAAAATGGGGGAAAAATGGGCAAAAAATGGGGAAAAATTGGGGGAAAATGGGGGAAAATGGGAGAAATATTTTTGGGATTTTGGGGGGAATTTTTAGTGGATTTTTTGGGAATTTTGGGGGGATTTTTAGGAGATTTTTAGGAGATTTTTAGGGATTTTGGGCAGATTTTTGGGCTTTTTTGGGGCGTTTTTAAGGGATTTTTGGGCAATTTTGGGGGGTTTTTTTGGGAGGATTTTTAGGGTTTTTTCAGGGGGATTTTTGCTTTTTGGGGGGAATTTTGGGGGATTTTTTTGAAGAATTTTTGGGGGATTTTGTGGAATTTTGAGAAGATTCATTTGAAAATTTGCCGAATTTTGGGGGATTTTTTTTGGATTTTGGAGGATTTTGATGGAAAAAAAACGGAAAAAAGGAGAGAAAAACCAGAATTTCTGTGAAAAAGGTGAAATTTGGGATAAAAAATGTGAAATTTGAGATAAAAAATGTGAAATTTTGGGTTTTTTTGGGCTCCAGGTGATCAAAGCTGCCGCCGACAAAGACGAGGAAAAAATCCTGAAAAAATCCCGGGACCTGAAATTCCTGACGGGCTTCGAGTCCCAGGTGGGAAAGGGGAAAAAAATACAATTTTGGGCCAAAAAAAATCCAATTTTGGGGCCCAAAAAAATCCCCGATTTTGGGTGTTTTTCCTTCCCTAATTTTGGGGAAAAAAACTCCGAATTTTGGGCCAAAAAAAATCCGAATTTTGGGTAAAAAAACCCAAATTTTGAGGCCAAAAAATCCCCAATTTTGGGTCAAAAAAATCCAATTTTGGGGTCAAAAAAAATCCCAATTTTGGGTGTTTTTCCTTCTCAAATTTTGGCCCAAAAAAACCCCAATTTGGGGCCAAAAATCCCCAATTTTGGGCCAAAAAAATCCCAATTTTGGGGGTTTTTCCTTCCCTAATTTTGGGGAAAAAACCTCCAATTTTGGAGCCAAAAAAACCCAAAATTTGGGGCCAAAAAACCCAATTTTGAGGCCAAAAAAACCCCAATTTTGTGGCAAAAAAATCCCAATTTTGGTCAAAAAAATCCTCAATTTTGGGTGTTTTTCCTTCTCAAAATTTGGCCCAAAAAAACCCCCAATTTGGGGCCAAAAAACCAACAAATTTGGGGCCAAAAATCTGAATTTTGGGCCTTTTCTCTTCCCCAAATTTTGGGCCAAAAATAACCAATTTTTGGGGAAAAAAACCACCAATTTTGGGACTAAAAAAAAAAAAAATCACATTTTGGTTTAAAAAAAAAAAAAAATTTGGGCCAAAAAAACCTCAATTTTGATCTCCCAAAACTCAATTTTTAACCCAAATCTCTTTTTTTTTTTTCCCCCCAGGCCGCAGAATCCAAATTTCAGGGTCCCAAACCCCAATTTTCTTTCCCTGTCCCAATTTTGTGTCCCCAAACGCCAATTTTATGGATTTTATGGTCCCAATCCCCAATTTTAGTGCCCCAAACCCCAATTTTAGGCTCCCAAATCCCATTTTTTAAGGTCCCAAACCCCAATTTTGTGTCCCCAAACCCCATTTTAGGGGTCCCAAACCCCATTTTTAGTCTCCCAAACCCCAATTTTATGGATTTTATGGTCCTAAAATCCCATTTTTTCCCCATTTTAACCCAAATTCTCTCCTTTTCTCCCCCCAGGCCGTGGAGTCCCCAATTTTGGGCCAAAAAAACCCCAATTTTGGGTAAAAAAATCTCCCCAATTTTGAGTAAAAAAACCCCCCAATTTTGGGTGTTTTTCCTTCCCCAAATTGAGTTTAAAAAAACCCCAATTTTGGGTCAAAAAAACCCCAAATTTGGGACAAAAAAAATCGCAATTTTGGGCCAAAAAATCCCCATTTTTGGCCAAAAAAAACCCCAGTTTTGGACCAAAAATACCCAATGTTGGGGCCAAAAAAACCCCAATTTTGGGTCAACAAACCACCCAATTTTAGGCCAAAAAAACCCAATTTTGGCCCAAAAAAGAAACCAATTTTGGGGAAAAAACCACCAATTTTGGGACTAAAAAAATCGCAATTTTGGGCTAAAAAAACCCCAATTTTGGGCCTTTTCTCTTCCCCAATTTGGGCCAAAAAAACCCCAATTTTGAGTCAAAAAACCCCCAATTTTGGGGGAAAAAGAACCCAAATTTTGGGGCAAAAAAATCCAGGTTTTGGGTGAAAAAAACCCAAATTTGGTCAAAAAAAACCAAACAATTTTGTGTGTTTTTACTTCCCCAATTTGGGCCAAAAACCCCCCAATTTTCGGGCCAAAAAACCCCCAATTTTGGGCCAAAAAACCCAATTTTGGGTCAAAAAAATCCAATTTTGGGGCCTAAAAAATCCCCAATTTTGTGTGTTTTTCCTTCTCAAAATTTGGCCCAAAAAAAACCCAATTTGGGGCCAAAAATCCCCAATTTTGGGCCAAAAAAATCCCAATTTGGGGGGTTTTTCCTTCCCTAATTTTGGGGAAAAAACCTCCAATTTTGGAGCCAAAAAAACCCAAAATTTGGGGCCAAAAAACCCAATTTTGAGGCCAAAAAAACCCCAATTTTGTGGCAAAAAAATCCCAATTTTGGTCAAAAAAATCCCCAATTTTGGGTGTTTTTCCTTCTCAAAATTTGGCCCAAAAAAACCCAATTTGGAGCCAAAAAACCAACAAATTTGGGGCCAAAAATCTGAATTTTGGGCCTTTTCTCTTCCCCAAATTTTGGGCCAAAAAAACCCAATTTTTGGGCCAAAAAACACCAATTTTGGGGGCCAAAATATGCAATTTTGGGTCAAAAACCCCTCAATTTTAGATCAAAAAAACCCCAATTTTGGGCAAAAAATCCTCCAATTTTGGGTTAAAAAAACCCCCAATTTTGGGTCAAAAAAAACCCCAAATTTTTGGTGTTTTTCCTTCCCCAATTTTGGGCCAAAAAAAAAATCCCAATTTTGGCCCTTTTCTCTTCCCCAATTTTGGGCCAAAAATAACCAATTTTTGGGGAAAAAAACCACCGATTTTGGGACTAAAAAAAAAAAATCACATTTTGGTTTAAAAAAAAAAAAAAAAAATTTGGGCCAAAAAAACCCCAATTTTGATCTCCCAAAACTCAATTTTTAACCCAAATCTCATTTTTTTTTTTCCCCCCAGGCCGCAGAATCCAAATTTCAGGGTCCCAAACCCCAATTTTCTTTCCCTGTCCCAATTTTGTGTCCCCAAACGCCAATTTTATGGATTTTATGGTCCCAATCCCCAATTTTAGGCTCCCAAATCCCATTTTTTAAGGTCCCAAACCCCAATTTTTGTGTCTCCAAACCCCCCAAACCCCAATTTTGTGTCCCCAAACCCCATTTTAGGGGTCCCAAACCCCATTTTTAGTCTCCCAAACCCCAATTTTATGGATTTTATGGTCCTAAAATCCCATTTTTTCCCCATTTTAACCCAAATTCTCTCCTTTTCTCCCCCCAGGCCGTGGAGTCCCCAATTTTGGGCCAAAAAAACCCCAATTTTGGGTAAAAAAATCTCCCCAATTTTGAGTAAAAAAAAACCCCAATTTTGGGTGTTTTTCCTTCCCCAAATTGAGTTTAAAAAAAAACCAATTTTGGGTCAAAAAAACCCAAATTTGGGACAAAAAAAATCGCAATTTTGGGCCAAAAAATCCCCATTTTTGGCCAAAAAAACCCCCAGTTTTGGACCAAAAATACCCAATGTTGGGGCCAAAAAAACCCCAATTTTGGGTCAACAAACCACCCAATTTTAGGCCAAAAAAACCCAATTTTGGCCCAAAAAAGAAACCAATTTTGGGGAAAAAAACCACCAATTTTGGGACTAAAAAAAAATCACATTTTGGGACAAAATAAATTAATAAATAAATAAAAATTTGGGGCCAAAAACCCCAATTTTGGGGCCAAAAAAACCCTCAATTTTGGGTCAAAAAACCCCACCAATTTGGGGTCAAAAAAAACCCCAATTTTGGGTAAAAAAAACCAAAACAATTCAAGGCAAAAAGACCCCAATTTTGGGGAAAAACCCACCAATATTTGACCCAAAAAAAACCCCCCAATTTTGGGTGAAAAAAAAAAAAAAAAAAAAAACAATTTTGGGGGGTAAAAAACCACCAATTTTGGGGCTAAAAAAAACCCGATTTTGGAGGTAAAAGAACCCCCAGTTTTGGGGGGAAAAAACCCCAATTTTGGGGCCAAAAAGCCCCTATTTTTTGGTTAAAATATCCCTAATTTTGGGGCTAAAAAAACTCAATTTGGATTAAAAAAAAACAACCAAATTTGAGGTCAAAAAAACCCCAATTTTGGGACAAAAAAAAAATCACATTTTGGGTAAAAAAAAAAAAATTTGGTGTCCCAAACCTCAAATTTTGGGTCCCTGTATTTTTTAAGGTCCCGAACCCCAATTTTATGGTCCCAAATCCCATTTTTAGTGCCCCAAACCCCAATTTTGGGGTTTTTCACCCCAATTTCAGAGTCCCAAAACCCAAATTTTGGGTCTCTCTATTTTTAGAGGTTCCAAAACCCAATTTTTGTGTCCCAAACCCCAAAAACCCCAATTTTGTGTCCCCAAACTCCATTTTTAGTGCCCCAAATCCCAATTTTAGGGTCCCAAATCCCAATTTTGGTGTCTCAAAGCCCAATTTTGGGGTCCTAAAACCCATTTTTTTCCCACATTTCTGACCCCAAATCTCTTCCTTTTCTCCCCAAACCCCAATTTTGGGTGTTTTCTCTTCCCCAATTTGAGTCCAAAAAAACACCCCAATTTTGGGGCCAATAATCACCAATTTTGGGGGAAAAAAACCCAATTTTGGGGGTCAAAAAACCACAATTTTTGGGGTCAAAACCCCCAAATTTTGGGTAAAAAACACCCCAATTTTGGACTAAAAAACCCCCAATTTTGGCCCAAAAAAACCCCAATTTTGGCCCAAAAAAACCCCAATTTTGGCCCAAAAAAACCCCAATTTTGGCCCTTTTCTCTTCCCCAATTTGAGTCCAAAAAAACCCATAAATTTTGGGCCAAAAAAATCTCAAATTTTGTGGCCAAAAAATCCCAAATTTTGTGGCCAAAAAAATCCCAATTTGGGGTGTTTTTCCTTCCTCAATTTTGGGGAAAAAAACTCCAATTTTGGGGCCAAAAAAAAACCCCATTTTGAGGCCAAAAAAAACCCCAATTTTGGGACTAAAAAATCACAAATTTGGGCAAAAAAAGCCTCAATTTTGGGCCAAAAAAACCCCCAATTTTGGGACTAAAAAAATTGCAATTTTGGGCCAAAAAATCCTCAATTTTGGGCTAAAAAAATTGCATTTTGGGTTTTAAAAAAATATTTTAAAAATTTTTTTAAAAAATTAAATAAATAAATAAATAAATAAAATATATTTCGGGGCAAAAAGACCCAAATTTTGGGCCAAAAAAACCACCAATTTTGGGCCAAAACCCACCAATTTTGGGACTAAAAAAATCGCAATTTTGGGTCAAAAAAAAAACCAATTTTGGGTGTTTTTCCTTCCCAAATTCTGGCAAAAAAAAAACCAATTTGGGGCTAAAAAAACACCAAATTTGGGGCCAAAAAAAATCCCAATTTTGGATCAACAAGCCACCCAATTTTGGGTGAAAAAAAAAACATTTTGGGCCAAAAAATCCCCAATTTTGGGACCACAAAAAAAAAAAAAAAAAAAAAAAAAAAAAAAAAAAAAAAAAAAATTTGGGGCCAAAGAAACCCCAATTTTGGGAAAAAAAACCCAATTTTGGGCCAAAAAAGGCCCCAATTTTGGCGCCAAAAAACCCCCAATTTTGGGAAAAAAAAAAAAATTTGGGGCCAAAGAACCCCAATTTTTGGGAAAAAAACCCCCAATTTTGGGGCTAAAAAACCCCAATTTTGGGCTAAAAACCACCAAATTTTGGGTCAAAAATCCCCATTTTTTCCCCATTTTAACCCAAATTCTCTCCTTTTTCTCCCCAGGCCGTGGAGTCCCTGCACGTCCGGGCCGTTCTCCTCCTGGGGGAGCCGTTTTGGGGCCCCCAACCCTTTGATTTCGGGGTTCAGGGCACGGCCCGGGGGGTCGGGGGGTTGATCCCCCAAATCCTGCGGGGCCGGTTGGGGCCTCCCCCCGAGCCCAGCTACGCCCTGCACCGCAAACTGGGGGGGCTGTTCCTGGCCTGTGCCCACCTGGGGGGCAGAGTCCACGCCAGGGAAATGTTCACCGAGGTTTATCACAATTATTGGGCAAGAAAAAATAGTCAAAAATCAAAAAAATCCCAAAATTCTGGGGTGGGAAATGGAAATTTTGAGACGGGACGTCAAAATCCTGAAATTAAATGTGAAAATCCTGAAATGGGACGTGAAAATCCTCAATAAAAGGGGGTTGAACCCTAAAAATTGTGCAAAATTTGGGATGTTTGAGAGTTTTTTGGGGTCTGGGGAGTCCCAAAATCCCCAAAAACCCCAAAATTCTGGGGTGGGAAATGGAAATTTTGAGATGCGACGTCAAAATCTTGGGGTGGGACGTCAAAATTCTGAGATGGGACATGAAAATCCTCAATAAAAGGGGTTTGATCCCAAAATTCTTCAAGATTTGGGTAATTTGAGAGGTCTTTTTTGGGGGGGTTGGGGTTAATTTTGGATCCAAAAATCCCCAAAAATCCCCAAAAATCCCCAAATCCTGGAGGGAAACCCCAAAAGGCCGAAAGTGCCGAGGGCAAAGCTGCAAACTGGGGGGGCTTTTCCTGGCCTGGGCCCACCTGGGGGGCAGAATTCCCTGCAGGGAGATGTTCTGGGAGGTTTATGAGGATTATTGGGCACGAAGAAATCAAGAGGAGACAAAAAAACCCCAAAATTCCGGGGTGGGAAATCAAAATTTTGAGATGCGACGTCAAAAATCGGAAATTAAATGTGAAAATTCTGAGATTAAACATGAAAATCCTGAAATGGGACGTGAAAATCCTCAATAAAAGGGGTTTGATCCCAAAATTTTGGGGGTTATTGAGGGGTTTTTGGGGGGTTGGAGTTGATTTGGGGGTCTGGGGGACCCAAAATCCCCAAAAATCCCAAAATTCTGGGGTGGGAAATCAAAATTTTGAGATGCGACGTCAAAATTCTGAGATGAAATGTGAAAATCCTGAGATTAAACATGAAAATCCTCAATAAAAGGGGTCTTGACCCCAAAATTTTGGGGGTTTGGGGTTAATTTTGGGTCCTAAAATCCCCAAAAAACCCCAAAAATCCCAAAATTTCGGGATGAAACATAAAAATTCTGGGGTGGGACATGAAAATCTGAGGATGGGACCCCAAAATCCTCAATAAAAGGGGTTTGATCTTAAAATTCTTCAAGATTTGGGTAATTTGAGAGGGTTTTTTGGGGGGTTTGGGGTTAATTTTGGGTCCTAAAAATCCCCAAAAACCCCAAAATTCTGGAGGGAGAAGCAAAAATCCCGAAAATTCTGAGATTAAACATGAAAATCCTGAGATGGGACGTCAAAATCCTCAATAAAAGGGGTTTGAACCCCAAAATTGTGCAAAATTTGGGATTTCTGAGGGATTTTTTGGGGGTTTGGGGTTGATTTTGGGGCCCTAAAATCCCCAAAAAACCCAAAAATCCCAAAATTTTGGGATGAAACACCAAAAATCCTGAGATTAAACCCCAAAATCTGGGGATGGGACCCCAAAATCCTCAATAAAAGGGGTTTGAACCCCAAAAATTGTGGAAAATTTGGGGTGTTCGAGGGATTTTTTGGGGGTTTGGGGTTGATTTGGGGCCCTAAAATCCCCAAAAAAACCCAAAAATCCCAAAATTTTGGGATGAAACACCAAAAATCCTGAGATTAAACATGAAAATCTGGGATTTAAACCCCAAAATCCTCAATAAAAGGGGGTTGAGCCCAAAAATTGTGCAAAATTTGGGTAATTTGAGAGTTTTTTGGGGGGTTGGAGTTAATTTGGGGTCTGGGGGGTCCCAAAATCCCTAAAAATCCCCAAATTCTGGGGTGGGAAATGGAAATTTTGAGATGGGACATGAAAATTCTGAAATTAAATGTGAAAATCCTGAAATGGGACGTGAAAATCCTCAATAAAAGGGGTTTGACCCCAAAATTTTGGGGGTTTGGGGTTAATTTTGGGTCCTAAAATCCCCAAAAAAACCAAAAAAATCCCAAAATTTCAGGATGAAACATAAAAATTCTGGGGTGGGACATGAAAATCTGAGGATGGGACCCCAAAATCCCCAATAAAAGGGGTTTGATCCTAAAATTCTTCAAGATTTGGGTAATTTGAGAGGGTTTTTTGGGGGGTTGGAGTTAATTTGGGGTCTGGGGGTCCCAAAAATCCCTAAAAATCCCCAAATCCTGGGGTGGGAAATGGAAATTTTGAGATGGGACATGAAAATTCTGAAATGAAATGTGAAAATCCTGAAATGGGACGTGAAAAATCCTCAATAAAAGGGGTTTGACCCCAAAATTTGGGGGGTGTCTGAGTTTTTTTGGGGGAGATTTGAAATTACTTTGGGGTCTGGGGGTCCCAAAATACCCAAAAAACCCAAAAAATCCCAAAATTCTGGGGTGGGAAATCAAAATTTTGAGATGCGACGTCAAAATCCTGAGATTAAACCCCAAAATCTGGGGATGGAACCCCAAAATCCTCAATAAAAGGGGTTTGATCCCAAAATTTTGGGGGTTTGGGGTATATTTTGGGCCCTAAAATCCCCAAAAAACCCAAAAATCCCCAAAATCCTGAGATTAAACCCCAAAATCTGGGATTTAAACCCCAAAATCCTCAATAAAAGGGGTTTGAACCCCAAAATTCTTCAAGATTTGGGTAATTTGAGAGTTTTTTTGGGGGGTTGGAGTTAATTTGGGGTCTGGGGGTCCCAAAAATCCCCAAAAATCCCCAAATCCTGGAGGGAAACCCCAAAAGGCCGAAAGTGCCGAGGGCAAAGCTGCAAACTGGGGGGGCTTTTCCTGGCCTGGGCCCACCTGGGGGGCAGAGTCCACGCCAGGGAAATGTTCTGGGAGGTTTATCACAATTATTGGGCAAGAAAAAATAGAGAGGAGACACAAAAATCCCAAAATTTTGGGGTGGAAAATCAAAATTTTGAGATGCGACATCAAAATTCTGAGATGAAATGTGAAAATCCTGAGATTAAACGTGAAAATCCTCAATAAAAGGGGTTTGATCCCAAAATTTTGGGGGTTTGGAGTTAATTTTGGGTCCTAAAATCCCCAAAAAAACCAAAAAAAAATCCCAAAATTTGGGGATGAAACACAAAAATCCTGAGATTAAACTCAAAACTCCAGAGGAGAACCCTCAGAGTCCTCAATAAAAGGGGTTTGAACCCCAAAATTCTTCAAGATTTGGGTAATTTGAGAGTTTTTTTGGGGGGATTGGAGTTAATTTGGGGTCTGGGGGGTCCCAAAATCCCTAAAAAACCCAAAATTCTGGGGTGGGAAATGGAAATTTTGAGATGGGACATGAAAATTCTGAAATTAAACGTGAAAATCCTGAAATGGGACGTGAAAATCCTCAATAAAAGGGGTTTGACCCCAAAATTTTGGGGGTGTCTGAGTTTTTTTGGGGGAGATTTGAAGTTTATTTGGGGTCTGGGGGTCCCAAAATCCCCAAAAAACCCAAAAAATCCCCAAATTCTGGGGTGGGAAATCAAAATTTTGAGATGCGACATCAAAATCCTGAGATTAAACCTCAAAATCTGGGGATGAAACCCCAAAATCCTCAATAAAAGGGGTTTGAGCCCAAAATTTTGGGGGGTTTGGAGTTGATTTTGGGCCCTAAAATCCCCAAAAAAACCAAAAAAATCCCAAAATTTGGGGATGAAACCCCAAAAATCCTGAGATTAAACCCCAAAATCTGGGGATGGAACCCCAAAATCCTCAATAAAAGGGGTTTGAGCCCAAAAATTGTGCAAAATTTGGGTAATTTGAGAGTTTTTTGGGGGGTTTGGGGTTGATTTGGGGTCTGGGGGGTCCCAAAATCCCTAAAAATCCCCAAATCCTGGGGTGGGAAATGGAAATTTTGAGATGGGACATGAAAATTCTGAAATTAAATGTGAAAATCCTGAAATGGGACGTGAAAAATCCTCAATAAAAGGGGTTTGACCCCAAAATTTTGGGGGTGTCTGAGTTTTTTTGGGGGAGATTTGAAATTAATTTGGGGTCTGGGGGTCCCAAAATACCCAAAAATCCCCAAAAATCCCCAAAATTCTGGGGAGGGAAATGGACATTTTGAGATGCGACGTCAAAATTCTGAGATTAAACCTCAAAATCTGGGGATGAAACCCCAAAATCCTCAATAAAAGGGGTTTGATCCCAAAATTTTGGGGGTTTGGGGTTAATTTTGGGTCCTAAAATCCCCAAAAAAACCAAAAAAAATCCCAAAATTTCAGGATGAAACATAAAAATTCTGGGGTGGGACATGAAAATCTGAGGATGGGACCCCAAAATCCCCAATAAAAGGGGTTTGATCCTAAAATTCTTCAAGATTTGGGTAATTTGAGAGGTTTTTTTTGGGGGGTTTGGGGTTAATTTTGGGTCCTAAAAATCCCCAAAAACCCCAAAATTCTGGAGGGAGAAGCAAAAATCCCGAAAATTCTGAGATTAAACATGAAAATCCTGAGATAGAACATGAAAATCCTCAATAAAAGGGGTTTGAACCCCAAAATTGTGCAAAATTTGGGATTTCTGAGGGATTTTTTGGGGGTTTGGGGTTGATTTTGGGCCCTAAAATCCCCAAAAAACCCCAAAAATCCCAAAATTTTGGGATGAAACCTCAAAAATCCTGAGATTAAACCCCAAAATCTGGGATTTAAACCCCAAAATCCTCAATAAAAGGGGTTTGAGCCCAAAAATTGTGCAAAATTTGGGTAATTTGAGAGTTTTTTGGGGGGTTGGAGTTAATTTGGGGTCTGGGGGTCCCAAAATCCCTAAAAATCCCCAAATCCTGGGGTGGGAAATGGAAATTTTGAGATGGGACATGAAAATTCTGAAATTAAATGTGAAAATCCTGAAATGGGACGTGAAAAATCCTCAATAAAAGGGGTTTGACCCCAAAATTTTGGGGGTGTCTGAGTTTTTTTGGGGGAGATTTGAAGTTTATTTGGGGTCTGGGGGTCCTAAAATACCCAAAAATCCCAAAATTCTGGGGAGGGAAAATCAAAATCCTGAAATGGGACATGAAAATCTGGGGATGGGACCCCAAAATCCTCAATAAAAGGGGTTTGACCCCAAAATTTTGGGGGTTTGGAGTTAATTTTGGGTCCTAAAATCCCCAAAAAACCCAAAATTTTGGGGTGGAAAATAGAAATCCTGAGATGGGACATGAAAATCCCAAAATAAATCCTGAAAATCCAGAGATTAACCCCAAAAATCCTCAATAAAAGGGGTTTGATCCCAAAATTTTGGGGGTTTGGGGTTAATTTTGGGTCCTAAAATCCCCAAAAAACCCAAAAATCCCCAAAATCCTGAGATTAAACCCCAAATTCTGGGATTTAAACCCCAAAATCCTCAATAAAAGGGGTTTGAGCCAAAAAATTGTGCAAAATTTGGGAAATTTGAGAGTTTTTTGGGGGGTTTGGGGTTAATTTGGAGTCCTAAAATCCCCAAAAACCCCAAAAAAACCCAAAAATTTGAGGTTGAAATTCAGATTTCGGGGTTCAGGTTTTGGGGGATTCAGATTTTGGGGTTTAATTTGCATATTCATGAGGCTCCAGCCAATGGCTGAGGGGCTCCAATGGGTTAATTTGCATATTCATGAGGAAACCAGCCAATGGCTGTGGGGCTGCGGTGGGCGGGGGTTTGAGAGGTTAATTTGCATATTCATGAGGTAACCAGCCAATGGCTGTGGTGGTTGGGGCGTGTCTAATTTGCATATTCATGAGGGGGCGTGGTTTAGATGGTCAGGGAAGAAAAACCCCAAATTTTCTCCCTTTTTGGGGTTTTTATTTTCCCCATTTATTTCTTAAGGAATTCAGAATTTTTTCCTTGAACTGAATAAAAAAAAAATTCAATAAAAAATATATTAAAAATTGATCCAAAAAGGCACCACCTTTTTCCTTCTTTTTTTCCATATTTTCCCATTTTTTCCTCATTTTTCCATTTTCTCCCTTTATTCCAATTTTTCCCATTTTCCCCCCAATTTTCCTCTCATTTTTCCCCCATTTTTTCCCTATTTTCTCTCCATTTTTCCCCCCATTTTCCCCCATTTTTCCCGAATTTTTTCCCCATTTCCCCCAATTTTTCCCCAATTTTTCCCCATATCCTCCAAATTTTCCCCTCATTTTTCCCCAATTTTTTCCCATTTTTTTCCCCATTTCCCCCCTAATTTTTTACCAAATTTTCACCAATTTTCCCCCCATTTTTCATCCCCATTTTCTCCCCCTTTTCTCCCCAAATTTTCCCCCATTTTCCCCCCATTTTTCCTCCATTTTCCCCCAATTTTTTCCCCATTTTTCCCCATTTTCCCCCCAATTTTCCCCCCTATTTTTATCCCAAATTTTCCCCCATTTTCTCCCCAATTTTTCCCCATTTTCCTCCCATTTTTCCCCCATTTCCCCCCAATTTTCCCCTCATTTTTTCCCCATTTTTCCCTATTTTCTCTCCATTTTTCCCCCCATTTTCCCCCAATTTTTACCCGAATTTTTCCCCATTTTTTCTCCCATTTTTCCCCATTTTCTCCCCAATTTTTCCCCCTATTTTCCCCCCAATTTTTTCCCTTTTTTTCCCTATTTCCTCTCCATTTTTCCCCATTTTCTCCCCAATTTTTCACCACATTTTCACCCTTTTTTCCCCATTTTTTCCCCAATTTTCCCCTCATTTTCCCCCAATTTTTATCCCCATTTTTCCCGAATTTTTCCCCATTTTTCCCCATTTTTCCCCAATTTTTTCCCATTATTTCTCCATTTTTTCCCCATTTTCCCCCAATTTTTTCTCCAATTTTTCCCCATTTTCCTCCCATTTTTTCCCCATTTTTGCCTCATTTTTCCCCCATTTTTCCCCAATTTTTTCCCCATTTTCCCCCATTTTCCCCCCATTTTTCCTCCAATTTCCCCCCAATTTTCCTCCCATTTTTCCCCATTTTTCCCCCAAATTTTCCCCAATTTTTCCCCATTTCCCCCCTAATTTTCCCCTCATTTTTCCCCCATTTTTCCCCATTTTTTCCCCCAATTTCCCCCCATTTTTCCTCCCATTTTTCTCCCCCATTTTCCCCATTTTTCCCCCGATTTTTCCATCATTTTTCCTCCATTTTCTCCCCAATTTTCCCCCCAATTTTTTCCCCATTTTTTCTCCATATTTTCCCACATTTTCCCCCCATTTTTTCCCCGATTTTTACCCCATTTTTTCCCATTTTTTTCCCCATTTTCCCCCCATTTTTTCCCAAATTTTTTCCCCATTTTTTCCCCATTTCTCCCATATTTTTCCCCCAATTTTCCCCTCATTTTCCCCTCATTTTTCCCCAATTTTCTCCCCATTTTCTCCCCATTTTCCCCCCATTTTTTCCCAAATTTTTTCCCCATTTTTTCCCCATTTCTCCCATATTTTTCCCCCAATTTTCCTCCCATTTTCCCCCCATTTTTCCTCCAGTTTTTCCCCAATTTTCCCCTCATTTTCCCCTCATTTTTCCCCAATTTTCTCCCCATTTTCTCCCCAATTTTTCCCCAATTTTTCCCCAATTTTTTCCCCATTTTTCCCGGGCCGGGCGGGGCCGCCCCTCCCCCCCCACCCCGTTCCCATGGAAACAGCGGCCCCTCCCCCCCTTAAAGGGACCGCCGCCCATTTAACGGGGGGGGGATTTGGGGGGAATTTGGGGGGATTTTGGGGCGAATTTTGGGGAAATTTGGGGAGATTTTGGGGAGATTTGGGAGAATTTTGGGAGATTTTGGGAGATTTTGGGGGGATTTGGGGGAATTTTGAGGAGATTTTAGGGGATTTGGGGGGATTTTGGGTTAATTTTGGGGGAATTTTGGGAGATTTTGGGGTATTTGGGGGGACTTGGGGAATTTTGGGGGATTTGAGGGGGATTTTTAGGGGAATTTTGGGAGATTTGGGGAGATTTTGGTGTTTTTTGGTGTATTTTGGGGGATTTTAGGAGGAATTTGGGGAGATTTTGGGGGATTTTCAGGAGATTTAGGGAGAATTTGGGGGGATTTGGAGGAATTTTGGGGGAATTTGGGGAAATTTGGGGGAATTTGGGGAAGTTTGGGGAGAATTTTGGGAGAATTTGGGGAAATTTGGGGGAATTTTGGGAGATTTGGGGGTGATTTAGGGAGATTTTGGGGGGATTTAGGAAGATTTTGGGGGAATTTTGGGGAGATTTGGGGATATTGGGGGATTTGGGGGGATTTTGGGGGATTTTGGGGGCATTTTGGGAGATTTTGGGGTGATTTAGGAAGATTTTAGGAGGATTTGGGGGATTTTGGGGAACCTGGGAGGGGAATTTGGGGGATTTTGGGGTTTTTGAGGCGCCTGGGAGTGAATTTTGTGTCGATTTGGGGGGATTTTGGGTCAATTTCGTGAGATTTTGTGCCAATTTCGGTTGATTTCGGACCCTCACTCCCTTCCCTCCATCCCTTTCTCCCTCCCCATGAACCCCGAGGGGATTTTGGGCAGATTTTGGTCAGATTTTTGTGGATTTTTGGTGATTTTTGTGACAATTTGGGGGTTTTTTGATCCCCAGTGACAGCTCCCTTTAGCCCCGCCCCCTGAGGGATGATTGACAGCTCCTTTAGCCAATCAGCGTCGCGCGGGGCATGCCGGGAGTTGTAGTCCCGCCGCCCATCCCGCTCCCGCCGCCCCCCCCGTCCCCTCCCCTCCCCCCCGGGGGGGCCCAAACGGTCCCGGCACCGCGGGGGGAGGGGCGGGGGGGGTCCCCCCGGTACCGGCAGCGCCCCCCGAGGGTGGGGGGAGGGGGAGGGGAGGGGAGGGGGGGGCCCAACCCCGCCGCCCCCTCCCCGCGGCCCCGGCGGCGCAAAATGGCCACGGCTCTGCACAAACCCCTCAAATGGTGAGGGAGGGGCGGGACGGACCCCACCGGGACCGGGACAGAACCGGGACAGAACCGGGACGGGGAGGGGGGAGGGGGAGGGGGGAGGGGGGTGGGCACCGCTGCCGGTACCGGGAGGGAGGGGAGGGGAGGGAGGGGAGGGATGGAGACCCCGGGACCGGCACCGGGATGGGCAGGGAGGGAGACCCGGTACCAGAGGGATGGAGGTGCCGGTACCGGCGGGGTTAGACCCGCTGGGGATGGAGGTACCGGTGTCAAAGGGATGGAGGTGCCGGTACCGGCAGGGAGGGACCCAATGGGGATGGAGGTGTCGGTACCGGTGCCGAGATGGGCAGGGAGGGATGGACCCGGTGGGGATGGAGGTGTCAGTACCGGAGGGATGGAGGTGCCGGTACCGGTACCGGGATGGGCAGGGAGGGACAGCCCCGGTACCGGTGCCGGGATGGGCAGGGAGGGGATGGAGCCCCCGGTACCGGCAGGGTTAGACCCGGTGGGGATGGAGGTGTCAGTACCAGAGGGATGGAGGTGCCGGTACCGGTACCAGGATGGGCAGGGAGGGACCTGGTGGGAATGGAGGTGCCGGTACCGGCACTGACACAGGCAGGGAGGGACAGCCCCGGTACCGGTACCGGGAGGGGATGGAGCCCCCGGTACCGGCAGGGTTAGACCCGCTGAGGGTGGGGAGCCGGTACCGGAGGGATGGAGCCCCCAGTACTGGTGGGGATGGACCCAGTGGAGATGGAGGTGTCGGTACTGGAAGGATGGAGGTGCCGGTACCGGCAGGGTTAGACCCGGTGGGGATGGAGATACCGGTGCTGGAGGGATGGAGGTGTCGGTACAGAAGGGATGGAGGTGTCGGTACCGGTACCGGGAGGAGATGGAGCCCCCGGTGCTGAAGGGATGGAGGTGTCGGTACCGGAGGGATGGACCCACTGGGGATGGAGGTGTCGGTACCGGAGGGATGGAGGTGCCGGTACTGACAGGGAGGGACCAGGTGGGGATGGGGGTGTCGGTACCGGAGGGATGGAGGTGCCGGTACTGACAGGGAGGGACCAGGTGGGGATGGAGGTGTCGGTACCGGAGGGAGGGAGGTGCTGGTGCCGGTACTGGTGGGATGGAGCCCCCGGTACCAAAGGGATGGACCCGCTGGGGATGGAGCCCCCGGTACCGGAGGGATGGAGGTGCCGGTACCGGTACCAGGTGGGGATGGAGGTCCCGGTACCAGTGGGGATGGAACCCAGTGGGGATGGAGATACCAGTGCTGGAGGGATGGAGGTGCCGGTACCGGAGGGATGGAGGTGCCGGTACCGGAGGGATGGAGGTACCGGTGCTGGGAGGGGATGAGGGTCCCGGTACCGGTGCAGGGGATGGACCAGGCAGGGATGGAGGTGCCGGTACCGGCGGTGATGGAGGTGTCGGTACCGGTACCAGGATGGGCAGGGAGGGACCAGGTACTGAAGGGATGGAGGTGCCGGTACCGGCAGGGATGGACCCGGAGGGATGGAACCCCCGGTACCGGGAGGGGATGGAGGTGTCGGTACCAGCAGAGATGGAGGTGTCGGTACTGAAGGGATGGAGGTGTCGGTACCGGTACCGGTGCCGGAAGGGGATGGAGGTGCCGGTACCAGAGGGATGGACCCGGTGGGGATGGAGGTGCCGGTACTGAAGGGATGGGGGTCCCGGTACCGGTGCAGGGGATGGACCCGGCAGGGATGGAGGTGTCGGTACAGGAGGGAGAGACCCAATGGGGATGGGGGTTCCCGGTACCGGTGCCAAAGGGATGGAGGTGCCGGTACCGGTACCAGGATGGGCAGGGAGGGACCCGGTACTGGAGGGATGGAGGTGTCGGTACCAGTGGGGATGGACCCGGTGAAGGTGGGGAGCCGGTACCGGAGGGATGGAGGTGTCGGTACCAGTGGGGATGGACCCAGTGAAGGTGGGGAGCCGGTACCGGAGGGATGGAGGTGCCGGTACCAGAGGGATGGAGGTGTCGGTACTGGGAGTGATGGAGATACCGGTACTGAAGGGATGGAGGTGTCGGTACCGGCAAGGAGGGATCCAATGGGGATGGAGCCCCCGGTACCGGCAGGGATGGAAGCCCCAATTGGGGCAGGACAGACCCCCAGTACCGGCAGGGAGGGACCAGGCGGGGATGAGGGTCCCGGTACCGGTGCAGGGGATGAGGCCGCAGAGCTGAACCCAATCCCAGTCCTTGGGCCCAAACCTGGTCCTGATCCCAGTTCTGATCCCAATCCCATCCTGGTCCTGATCCTCGTCCTGGTTCTGATCCCGTCCCGATCCTGATCCTGGTTCTGATCCTGATCCCGGTCCTGGTTCTGATCCCAATCCCATCCCAGTCCTGATCCCGATCCTGATCCCATCCAGGTCCCGGTCCTGATCCCGGTCCCGGTTCTGATCCCAACCCTGGTCTCGATCCCAGTTCTGATCCCAGTCCCAATCCCGGTCCCAGTCCTGGTTCTGGTCCCAGTTCTGATCCCATCACAGTTCTGATCCCAACCCTGGTCCCAGTCCCATCCCAATCCCAACCCCATCCCAGTCCCAATCCCAGTTCTGGTCCCGATCCCATCCCGGTCCCGGTTCTCGTCCCGGTCCTGACCCCATCCCGGTCCCAGTCTTGGTCCCATCCTGGTTCTGATCCCAGTCCTGATCCTGATCCCAATCCCAGTTCTGATCCCAGTCCCAATCCCAATCCTCATCCCGGCTTTGGTTCCGACCCCATCCCGGTCCTGATCCCAGTTCTAGTCCCGATCCCATCCTGGTCCCGGTCCTGTCCCAGTCCCAACCTCATCCCGGTCCCGGTTCTGGTCCCAGTCCCATCCAGGTTCTGATCCCGATCCCAATCCCAATCCCGATCCTGGTCCCACTTGGGTCCCTTCCCTCTGGTACCGGAACCTCCATCCCCTCCAGTCCCAGTCCTGGTTCTGATCCCGGACCCGGTCCCGATCCCAGTCCTGATCCTAATCCTGGTTCTGATCCCAATCCTGGTCCCAGTCCTGGTCCTGATCCCAATCCTGATCCCAGTCCCATCCCAATCCCAACCCCATCCCGGTCCTGATCCCAGTTCTGGTCCCGATCCCATCCTGGTCCCGGTCCTGTCCCAGTCCCATCCTGGTTCTGGTCCTGGTCCTTGCTCCAGTCCCAGATCCAGTCCTGGTTCTGATCCTGATCCCAATCCCGGTTCTGATCCCGGTCCCAGTTCTGACCCCAGTCCCGATGCCAGTGCCTATTCCAGTCCCATCCCGGTTCTGATCCCAGTTCTGGTCCCGGCCCAGTCCTGGTCCCGGTCTCGGTCCTGGTTCTGATCTCCATCCCAGTCCTGGTCTTGGTCCCAATCCCAGTTCCAATCCTGGTCCCAATCCTAGTTTGGATCCCAGTTCCAATCCTGATCCCGGTCCCGGTTCTGATCCTGATCCTGGCCCCAGTCCCAGTTCCAATCCCGGTTCCAGTCCTGGTTCCAATCCTGGTCCCGGTTCCGATTCCATTTCCAGTCCTGGTCCCAGTCCCAGTTCTAATCCTGGTTCTGATCCTGATCCCGTTCCAATCCCAGTCCCAGTCCTGGTTCTGGTCCCGGTTCTGATCCTGGTCCCAATCCTGGTCCTGGTTCCGATCCCATTTCCAGTCTCGGTTCCAATCCTGGTCCCAGTTCTTATCCCAGTCCCAGTTCCAATCCTGGTTCTGATCCCGGTTCTGACCCCAGTCCCAGTTCCAATCCCGATCCCAGTCCCGGTTCCAATCCTGGTCCCGATCCCAGTTTGGATCCCAGTTCTGACCCCAGTCCCAGTCCCAGTCCCAGTCCTGGTTCCAATCCTGGTCCCAGTTCCGATCCCATTTCCAGTCTCAGTCCCAATCCCGGTTCTGACCCCAGTTCTGACCCTGATCCCGTTCCAGTCCCAGTTCCAATCCTGGTCCCAGTTCCGATTCCCTTTCCAGTCCCAGTCCCAGTCCCAGTTCTAATCCTGGTTCTGATCCCAGTTCTGATCCCAGTCCCAGTTCCAATCTCGGTCCAAATTCCAGTTCCAATCCCAGTCCCAGCCTCTGTCCCAGTTCCAATCCCGGTTCTGATCCCAGTCCCAGTTCTGATCCCGGTTCTGACCTCGATCCCAGTTCCAATCCCAGTTCTGATCCCAGTCCCAGCCTCTGTCCCAGTTTAGATCCCGGTTCTGATCCTGGTTCTGACCCCGACCCAGGTCCAATCCTGGTTCCAGTCCCGATCCCAGTCCCGGTTCCAATCCTGGTTCCGATCCCAGTTCTGATCCCAGTTCTGACCCCAGTCCCAGTTCCAATCCCAGTTCCAGTCCTGGTTCCAATCCTGGTCCCGGTTCTGATCCCATTTCCAGTCTCAGTCCCAATCCCGGTCCCGATTCCAGTTCTGATCCCAGTTCCAATCCTGATCCTGGTCCCAGTTCTGATCCCAGTTCTGATCCCGGTTCCAATCCCAGTCCTGATCCCAGTTCTGACCCCAGTCCCAGTTCCAATCCCAGTCCCAGTTCCGATCCCATTTCCAGTCTCAGTCCCAATCCAGGTTCTGACCCCAATCCCAGTTCTGATCCCGGTTCTGATCTCGGTCCTGACCCTGATCCCGTTCCAATCCCAGTCCCAGTCTCTGTCCCAGTTCGGATCCTGGTTCTGATCCCGGTTCTGACCCTGACCCAGGTCCAATCCTGGTCCTAATCCCAGTTCTGATCCTGGTTCTGACCCCAGTCCCAGTTCTGATCCTGGTTCCAGTCACGGTTCCAATCCTGGTCCCGGTTCTGGTCCCAGTCCTGACCCATCCTGGTTCTGATCCCAGTTCTGGCCCAAGTCCCAGTTCCAATCTTGGTTCTGATCCTGGTTCTGACCCCAATCCCAGTCCCGGCTCCAATCCCGGTCCCGGTTCCGATCCCATTTCCAGTCTCGGTCCCAATCCCAGTCCCAATCCCAGTCCCAATCCCGGTTCTGATCCCAGTTCCAATCCTGATCCTGGTCCCGGTTCTGACTCCAGCCCCAGTTCCAATCTCAGTTCCAGTCTGGTTCCAATCCTGGTCCCAATCCTGGTTCTGACCCCAGTCCCAGTCCCAGTCCTGGTTCCAATCCTGGTCCCGGTTCCAATCCCATTTCCAATCCCGGTCCCGATCCCAGTTCCAATCCCAGTCTCAGTCCCAGTCCCAGTTCTGGTCCCGGTTCTGATCCCGGTTCTGATCCCGGTTCTGATCCCAGTCCCAATCCTGGTCCCAATCCTGGTCCCAATCCCAGTCTCAGTCCCAATCCCGGTTCCAATCCTGATCCTGGTCCCGGTTCCGATCCCAGTCTCAGTCCCAATCCCAGTTCCAGTCCTGGTTCTGGTCCCGGTTCTGATCCCGGTTCTGATCCCGGCCCCGCCCTCCCCACTCTGGCCCCGCCCCGGGGAGATTTTTGGGGGATTTGGGGAGATTTTGGGGGATTTTGGGGGGAATTGGGGTCCTGGGGAGGGATTTTGGGGTGTCCCGGGGTGATTTGGGGGGATTTTGGGGTGTCCTGGGCTGGTTTCTGGAATTTGGGGGTCTCCCGGGGTGATCTGGGGGATTTTGGGGTGTCCCAGGGTGATTTGGGGGGATTTTGGGGAATCCAAGGCAGATTTGGGTAATTTTGGGGTGTCCCGGGGTGATTTGGGGGATTTTGGGGTCTCCTGGGGTGATTTGGGGGATTTTGGGGTGTCCTGGGGTGATTTGGGGGATTTTGGGGTCTCCTGGGGTGATTTGGGGGATTTTGGGGTGTCCTGGGGTGATTTGGGGGATTTTGAGGGATTTTGGGGTCTCTGGGGTGATTTTGGGGGATTTTGGGGTGTCCAAGGCAGATTTGGGTAATTTTGGGGTGTCCCGGGGTGATTTGGGGGAATTTTGGGGTGTCCCGGGGTGATTTGGGGGATTTTGGGGTGTCCTGGGGTGATTTGGGGGAATTTTGGGGTGTCCCAGGGGGAATTTTGGGGTGTCCCGGGGTGATTTGGGGGGAATTCTGGGGGATTTTGGGGGGAAATTGGTGTCCCAGGGTGAATTTTGGGGTGTCCTGGGCTGGTTTCAGGGATTTTGGGGTGTCCCGGGGGGAATTTTGGGGTGTCCCGAGATGATTTTGGGGGAATTTTGGGGTGTCCAAGGCAGATTTGGAGAATTTTGGGGTGTCCTGGGATGATTTGGGGGGGATTTTGGGGGATTTTTGGGGGGAATTGGGGTCCTGGGGAGGGATTTTGGGGTCTCCCGGGGGGAATTTGGGGATTTTGGGGTGTCTTGGGATGATTTGAGGAGGATTTTGGGGTGTCCCGGGGGGATTTTGGGGTGTCCCGGGGTGATCTGGGGAGATTTTGGGGGATTTTGGGGGGAAATTTGGGTCCTGGGGAGGGATTTTGGGGTGTCCAAGGCAGATTTGGGGAATTTTGGGGTGTCCCGGGATGATTTGGGAAATTTTGGAGTTTCTTGGGGTGATTTTGGGGGATTTTGGGGTTTTGGTGTGTGGGACCCTCGAATTTGGGGGGTTTGGGGAGATTTTGGGGGATTTTGGGGAGATTTGGGGGGGATTTTGGAGGCTCTTGGGGGGATTTTGGGATCCCCAGAGGAGTTTGGGGGGATTTTGGGGGGTCCCTGGGGGATTTTTGGGGGGTCCCGGTGGGTTTTGGGGTTCAGGAGGGGATTTTTGGGGGGTCCCGGTGGGTTTTGGGGTTCAGGGGGGGATTTTGGGGGGGTCCCGGTGGGTTTTGGGATCTGGGAGGGGATTTTTGGGGGGTCCCGGTGGGTTTTGGGGGGTCAAGGGGGATTTTTGGGGGGTCCTGGTGGGTTTTGGGGTTCAGGAGGGGATTTTTGGGGGGTCCCGGTGGGTTTTGGGCTCTGGGAGGGGATTTTTGGGGGGTCCCGGTGGGTTTTGGGATCTGGGAGGGGATTTTTGGGGGGTCCCGGTGGGTTTTGGGGGGTCAAGGGGGATTTTTGGGGGGTCCTGGTGGGTTTTGGGGTTCAGGAGGGGATTTTTGGGGGGTCCCGGTGGGTTTTGGGCTCTGGGAGGGGATTTTTGGGGGGTCCCGGTGGGTTTTGGGATCTGGGAGGGGATTTTTGGGGGGTCCGGGTGGGTTTTGGGGTCCAGGGAGGGGTCTCTGGGTTTGGGGTTGGGGCGGGGGTCTCAAGGAGGGGATTTTGGGGCGGATTTTGGGTTCAGGGGGGGTCCCTGGGCCGATTTTGGGGTTCGGGGGGGGGTCTCTGGGCTCAGGGCAGGGGTCTCCAGGTCTAGGGTTGGGGTTGGGGTCCCAGGGTCGATTTTGGGGTCAGGATGGGGGTCCCTGGGTTCGGGGGGGGGGTCCCTGGTCTTGGGGCCGGTCTCAGTGGTCCCGTGGGAGAATTTGGGGACTCATCCGGGGGTCTCAGGGCAGAATTTGGGGACTCATCCGGGGGTCTCAGGGCAGAATTTGGGGTCTCACTCGGGGGTCCTTGGGCAGATCTGGGGACTCACCCGGGGGTCCCGTGGTGAATTTGGGGACTCACCCGGGGGTCTCCGCAGCCTGGGCGAGGAGTTTTACCACGAGGCCCTGGAGCCCCTGGTTTGGGGTGGGGGTCCCTGGGCTCAGTACCGGGCTGGGCGGGGGTCCCCAGTCCTGGGGCGGATTTGGGGACTCATCCGGGGGTCCCTGGTCCCGGAGCTGGTCTCGGTGGTCCTGGGGCAGAATTTGGGGGCTCACCTGGGGGTCTCGGGGTGTATTTTGGGGACTCACCCGGGGGTCTCCACAGCCTGGGCGAGGAGTTTTACTGCGAGGCCCTGGAGCCCCTGGTTTGGGGCTGGTCTCAGTGGTCCTGGGGCAGAATTTGGGGTCTCACCCGGGGGTCTCTGGGGTGGATTTGGGGTCTTACCCGGGGGTCTCCACAGCCTGGGTGAGGAGTTTTACCGCGAGGCGCTGGAGCCCCTGGTTTGGGGTGGATTTGGGGTCTCATCCGGGAGTCCCGGGGTGGATTTGGGGACTCATCCGGGGGTCCCCGGTCCCGGGGCTGGTCTCGGTGGTCCTGGGGCAGAATTTGGGGACTGACCCAGGGGTCTCGCAGCCTGGGCGAGGAGTTTTACTGCGAGGCCCTGGAGCCCCTGGTTTGGGGCTGGTCTCGGTGGTCCTGGGGCGGATTTTGGGGACTCACCCGGGGGTCCCGTGGTGGAATTTGGGGTCTCACCCGGGGGTCTCCACAGCCTGGGCGAGGAGTTTTACCGCGAGGCGCTGGAGCCCCTGGTTTGGGGTGGATTTGGGGTCTCATCCGGGAGTCCCGGGGTGGATTTGGGGACTCATCCGGGGGTCCCTGGTCCCGGGATGGATTTGGGGATTTGGGAGCTCACCTGGGGGTCCCGTGGTGAATTTGGGGACTCACCCGGGGGTCTCCGCAGCCTGGGCGAGGAGTTTTACCACGAGGCCCTGGAGCCCCTGGTTTGGGGTGGGGGTCCCTGGTCCTGGGGCGGATTTGGGGTCTCATCCGGGGGTCCCTGGTCCTGGAGCTGGTCTCGGTGGTCCTGGGGCAGAATTTGGGGCCTGACCCGGGGGTCCCGTGGTGAATTTGGGGACTCACCCGGGGGTCTCCACAGCCTGGGCGAGGAGTTTTACCGCGAGGCGCTGGAGCCCCTGGTTTGGGGTGGATTTGGGGTCTCATCCGGGAGTCCCGGGGTGGATTTGGGGACTCATCCGGGGGTCCCTGGTCCCGGGATGGATTTGGGGATTTGGGAGCTCACCTGGGGGTCCCGTGGTGAATTTGGGGACTCACCCGGGGGTCTCCGCAGCCTGGGCGAGGAGTTTTACCATGAGGCCCTGGAGCCCCTGGTTTGGGGTGGGGGTCCCTGGGCTCAGTACCAGGCTGGGCGGGGGTCCCCAGTCCTGGGGCGGATTTGGGGTCTCATCCGGGGGTCCCTGGTCCCGGAGCTGGTCTCGGTGGTCCTGGGGCAGAATTTGGGGCCTGACCCGGGGGTCCCGTGGTGAATTTGGGGACTCACCCGGGGGTCTCGCAGCCTGGGCGAGGAGTTTTACCGCGAGGCCCTGGAGCCCCTGGTTTGGGGTGGATTTGGAGGCTCATCCGGGGGTCCTGGGGCGGATTTGGGGACTCATCCGGGGGTCCCTGGTCCCGGGATGGATTTGGGGATTTGGGGACTCAGCCGGGGGTCCCGTGGTGAATTTGGGGGCTCACCCGGGGGTCCCGTGGTGAATTTGGGGCCTGACCCGGGGGTCTCGCAGCCTGGGCGAGGAGTTTTACCGCGAGGCGCTGGAGCCCCTGGTTTGGGGTGGATTTGGAGGCTCATCCGGGGGTCCTGGGGCGGATTTGGGGAGTCATCCAGGGGTCCCTGGTCCCGGGATGGATTTGGGGATTTGGGGGCTCACCCGGGGGTCCCGTGGTGAATTTGGGGCCTGACCCGGGGGTCTCGCAGCCTGGGCGAGGAGTTTTACCGCGAGGCGCTGGAGCACTGCCGCAGTTACAACGCCCGGCTCTGCGCCGAGCGCAGCCTCCGCCTGCCCTTCCTGGACGCGCAGACCGGCGTGGCCCAGAGCAACTCCTACATCTGGATGGAGAGAGCCCACCGCCGGCCCGGTGAGACCCCCGGGGTGGGGAGAGACCCCCGGGGATGGGGAGAGACCCCCGGGATTGGGGAGGGACCCCCGGGGTGGGGAGAGGGCCCACCGCCGGCCCGGTGAGACCCCCGGGGTGGGGAGAGACCCCTGGGGTGGGGAGAGACCCCCGGGATTGGGGAGAGGGCCCCCGGGGTGGGGAGAGGGCCCACCGCCGGCCCGGTGAGACCCCTGGGGTGGGGAGAGACCCCCGGGATTGGGGAGGGACCCCCGGGATTGGGGAGGGACCCCCGGGGTGGGGAGAGAGCCCACCGCCGGCCCGGTGAGACCCCCGGGGTGGGGAGAGACCCCCAGGGTGGAGAGAGACCCCCAGGGCGGGGAGGGACCCCCGGGATTGGGGAGAGGGCCCACTGCCGGCCCGGTGAGACCCCCGGGGTGGGGAGAGACCCCTGGGGTGGGGAGAGACCCCCGGGATTGGGGAGAGGGCCCACCGGCGGCCCGGTGAGACCCCCAGGGCGGGCAGGGACCCCCGGGACGGGCAGGGACCCCCGGGGTGGGGGAAGGACCCCCGGGATAAGGGAGAGACCCCCGGGATAAGGGAGGGACCCCTGGGACGGGCAGGGACCCCCGGGATGGGGAGGGACCCCCGGGATGGGGGAGAGACCCCCAGGATTGGGGAGAGACCCCTGGGATGGGGGAGAGACCCCTGGGATGGCCACGGGACCCCTGGGATGGCCACGGGACCCCCGGGATTGGGGAGGGCCCCGCGGGATGGGGAGAGACCCCCGGGATTGGGGAGAGACCCCCGGGATGGCCACGGGACCCCTGGGGTGGGGAGGGACCCCCGGGATGGCCACGGGATTGGGGAGAGACCCCCAGGATTGGGGAGGGACCCCCCAGAGCCCCTCAGGACCCCCAAATCCTCCCCAGGACCCTCAGAGCCCCCCAGGACCCCCAAATCACCCCCAGGACCCCCCAGATCTCCCCCAAGACCCCCAGGACCCCCCAAAATCCTCCCCAGGACCCCCAGAGCCCCCCAAGACCCCCAAAATCCTCTCCAGGACCCCCAAATCTCCCCCAGGACCCCCCAGATCTCCCCCAAGACCCCCAGGACCCCCCAAAATCCTCCCCAGGACCCCCAGAGCCCCCCAGGACCCCCAAAATCCTCTCCAGGACCCCCAAATCTCCCCCAGGACCCCCCAAATCTCCCCCAGGACTCCCAAGGTCACTCTGGGGTCAAGGTCAGTTTGGGGTCACTCTGGGGTCAGTTTGAGGTCAGGGTCACTCTGGGGTCACTCTGGGGTCACTCTGGGGTCAGTTGGAGGTCAGGGTCACTCTGGGGTCACTCTGGGGTCACTCTGGGGTCACTATGGGGTCACTCTGTGGGTGCTGTGGTCACTCTGGGGGTGCAGTGGTCTCTCTCTGGGGGGCAGTGGTCACTCTGTGGGGGCAGTGGTCACTCAGTGGTCACTCAGCGGTCACTCTGGTCACCCCCAGGCCTGTCCCCGGGTCAGATCTACTCGTACCCTGGGGGGTCACTTTGGGTCAGGGCTGGTCTGGGGGTGCAGTGGTCACTCTGTGGTCACTCTGGGGGGCAGTGGTCACTCAGTGGTCACTCAGTGGTCACTCAGTGGTCACTCTGGTCATCCCCAGGCCTGTCCCCGGGTCAGATCTACTCGTACCCCGTGGGGTCACTTTGGGTCAGGGTCACTCTGGGGGAGCCGTGGTCACTCTGGGTGGGTCGGGGTCACTCTGTGGTCACTCTGTGGGGGCAGTGGTCACTCAGTGGTCACTCAGTGGTCACTCAGCGGTCACTCTGGTCACCCCCAGGCCTGTCCCCGGGTCAGATCTACTCGTACCCCGCCCGCTGTTGGCGCAAGAAGCGGCGCCTGAACATCCTGGAGGCCCCGAGGCTGCGGCCGTGTGAGTGACCAGCGGCCGGAGCGGCCTGGGGGGTCACGGGGGGGGTCATGGGGGGGTCAGGGGGGTCAGGGGGGGTCACGGGGGGGTCAGGGGGGTCAGGGGGGGTCAGGGGGGGTCACGGGGGTGGACAGAGGGTGGACAAAGGGTGGACAGAGAGTGGACAGAGGGGTGGACAGAGGGTGGACAGAGAGTGGACAGAGGGTGGACAGAGGGTGGACAGAGGGGTGGATGGACCCCTCACTGACCCCTCACTGACCATCACTGACCCTGGGTGACCCCACTGACCATCACTGACCCCTCACTGACCCCTGGGTGACCCCACTGACCATCACTGACCATCACTGACCATCACTGACCCCTGGGTGACCCCTGGGTGACCCCAGTGACCCCTGGGTGACCCCCAGACCTGGAGGTGCCGCAGTGGAAGGAGGGGTCAGTGCCCGAGGGGCCGGTGCTCGAGGCCCTGCTCTGGACACTGACCCCTGGGTGACCCCTGGGTGACCCCTGGGTGACCCCCAGACCTGGAGGTGCCGCAGCGGAAGGAGGGGTCAGTGCCCGAGGGGCCGGTGCTCGAGGCCCTGCTCTGTGCAGAGACTCCGGACAGGAAAGGGCCGGGAGTGGACGCCAAGGACGAGGAGGGGCCGCTGGACGGGACGGTCAGTGCCGGACGGACGGACAGACGGACGGACGGACGGATGGATGGGGCTGTCCGTGTGTCCGTCTGTGTGTCCGTCTGTCTGTCCATGTGTCCATCTGTCTGTGTGTCCATCTGTGTGTCCGTGGGTCTGTCTGTCCAGGCGCCCATGGGTCCCTCCATGTGTCCGTGTGTCTGTCCGTGTGTCCATCTGTCCATGGGTGTGTCTGTCCATGTTTCCGTGTGTCCATCTGTGTGTCCGTGTGTCTGTGTGTCCATGTGTCCGTGTGTCCCTGTGTCCACGGGTCTGTCCATGTGTCCATCTGTGTGTCCATCTGTGTGTCCGTCTGTCTGTCTGTCCGTGTGTCTGTCCCTGTGTCCGTGTGTCCATCCGTGTGTCCATCTGTGTGTCTGTGTGTCTGTCCCTGTGTCCGTGTGTCCACCCGTGTGTCCATCTGTGTGTCTGTGTGTCTGTCCCTGTGTCCGTGTGTCCACCCGTGTGTCCATCTGTGTGTCCGTGTGTCCGTCCATGTGTCCGTGTGTCCATCCATGTGTCCGTGTGTCCGTCTGTGTGTCCATCTGTCCATGTGTCTGTCTGTCCGTGTGCCCGTGGGTCTGTCCGTCCATGTGTCTGTCTGTGTGTGTGTCCATGTGTCTGTGTGTCCATCTGTGTGTTCGTGTGTCTGTCCATGTGTCTGTCTGTCCGTGTGTCCGTCCGTGTGTCTGTGTGTCCATGTGTCCATCCGTGTGTCTGTGGGTCTGTCCGTGTGTCCATCTGTGTGTCCGTCTGTCCGTCTGTGTGTCCGTGTGTCCACGGGTCTGTCTGTCTGTGTGTCCATGTGTCCATCTGTGTGTCCATCTGCGTGTCCGTCTGTCTGTCTGTCCATGTGTCTGTGTGTCCATCTGTGTGTCCGTGTGTCTGTCGGCCCATGTGTCCATCTCTCTGTCCGTGTGTCCATGGGTCTGTCAGTCTGTCTGTCCGTGTGTCCATCGGTCCATGTGTCTGTCTGTCAATATGTCCATGGGTCTGTCTGTCCCCGTGTCCATCTGTGTGTCCATGGGTCTATCTGTCCGTCTGTCCGTGTCTCCATATGTCCGTATGTCTGCATGTCCGTGTGTCTGTCCATGTGTCCATCTGTCTGCGTGTCCACATGTCTGTGTGTCCATCCGTGTGTCCATGTGTCTGTCTGTCCGTGTGTCCGTGTGTCCATCTGTGTGTCGGTGTGTCTGTCTGTCCGTGTGTCCGTGTGTCCATCCGTGTGTCGGTGTGTCTGTCTGTCCGTGTGTCCGTGTGTCCATCCATCTGTCCGTGTGTCTGTCTTCCCATGCGTCCGTCCGTCTCTGTGTCCGTGCGTCCGTCTGTCCGTGTGTCCATCTGCATGTCTGTGTGTCTGTCCACGTGTCCGTGTGTCCGTGTGTCTGTCCGTGTGTCTCTCCATGTGTTTGTGTCCGTGTCCGTGTGTCCATGTGTGTGTCCATCTGTCTGTCCATCCATCAGTCTGCCTGTGTGTCTGTGTGCCCATCCCGCTGTCCACCCCTCTGTCCACCCCTCCGTCCATCTGTGTGTCCGTGCATCCGTCTGGCCATCTGTCTGTCTGTCCGTCTGAGTGTCTGTCCATTGTCCATCCTTCTGTCCATCCCTTTGTCCATCCACTGTCCATCCATTCATTGTCCATCCATTGTCCATCCATTGTCCATCTGTCCATCCATTGTCCATCCATTGTCCATCTGTCCCTCCATTGTCCATCCATTGTCCATCCATTGTCCATCTGTCCATCCACTGTCCATCCATTGTCCATCCATCTGTCCATCCATTGTCCATTCATTGTCCATCTGTCCATCCATTGTCCATCCATTGTCCATCTGTCCATCCATTGTCCATCCATTGTCCATCCATTGTCCATCTGTCCATCCATTGTCCATCTGTCCATCCACTGTCCATCCATTGTCCATCCATTGTCCATCCATTGTCCATCCATTGTCCATCTGTCCATCCATTGTCCATCCATTGTCCATCCATTGTCCATCCATTGTCCATCCATTGTCCATCTGTCCATCCACTGTCCATCCATTGTCCATCCACTGTCCATCCATTGTCCATCCATTGTCCATCCATCCATTGTCCACCCATTGTCCATCCATTGTCCATCCATTGTCCATCCATTGTCCATCCACTGTCCATCCATTGTCCATCCATTGTCCATCCATTGTCCATCCATTGTCCATCCATTGTCCATCTGTCCATCCATTGTCCATCCATTGTCCATCCATTGTCCATCCATTGTCCATCCATTGTCCATCTGTCCATCCATTGTCCATCCATTGTCCATCCATTGTCCATCTGTCCATCCATTGTCCATCTGTCCATCCATTGTCCATCCATTGTCCATCCATTGTCCATCCATTGTCCATCCATTGTCCATCTGTCCATCCATTGTCCATCCATTGTCCATCTGTCCATCCATTGTCCATCCATTGTCCATCCATTGTCCATCTGTCCATCCATTGTCCATCTGTCCATCCATTGTCCATCTGTCCATCCATTGTCCATCCATCCATTGTCCATCCATTGTCCATCCATTGTCCATCCATTGTCCATCTGTCCATCCATTGTCCATCCATTGTCCATCTGTCCATCCACTGTCCATCCATTGTCCATCTGTCCATCCATTGTCCATCCATTGTCCATCTGTCCATCCATTGTCCATCCATTGTCCATCCATTGTCCATCTGTCCATCCATTGTCCATCCATTGTCCATCCATTGTCCATCCATTGTCCATCCATTGTCCATCTGTCCATCCATTGTCCATCTGTCCATCCATTGTCCATCCATTGTCCATCTGTCCATCCATTGTCCATCTACTGTCCATTCATTGTCCATCTGTCCATCCATTGTCCATCCATTGTCCATCTGTCCATCCATTGTCCATCCATTGTCCATCCATTGTCCATCTGTCCATCCACTGTCCATCCATTGTCCATCTGTCCATCCATTGTCCATCTGTCCATCTGTCCATCTGTCCACCCCCTGTCCAAATCTCCCTTTTGGCCGAAATCTCGTTTTTTCCCCCCAGAAGGCGCCGCCCCCCGACTTCCCCCACGACCCCGACGGGGACGAGCTGGACGATGACCCCCCCCGGCGCAAGAACAAGGCCAAGGGCAAGGTGAGGGCTGGACAGATGGACACGGGGATGGACAGATGGACACACGGACACGGGGGTGGACAGGGGGATGGACAGGGGGATGGACAGATGGACAGAGGGACAGATGGGGGCTGGACGATGACCCCCCCCCGGCGCAAGAACAAGGCCAAGGGCAAGGTCAGACACTGGACAGATGGACACGGGGGTGGACAGAGGGACAGAGGGATGGACAGATGGACAGAGAGTGGGACAGACAGACAGATGGCGGCAGGGACAGATGTACAGCCAGGGGGTGGGAGGACAGATGGACAGCCGGACAGATGGACAGTTGGGGGGTGGGACAGACGGACAGATGGACATCTGGCCAGCTGGCCATGTGTCCATCTGATTGCCATCTGTCTGTGTGTCTGTCCATGTGTCCCGGTGTCCGTGTGTCTGTGCGCCCATCTGTGTGTCCGTGTGTCCGGTGTCCATCTGTCTGGTGTCCGTGTGTCCATCTGCCCGTCTGTCCATGTGTCCATGTGTCCGTGTGTCCATTTGTCCATCTGTCCATCTGTCCATGTGTCCATGTGTCCGTGTGTCCATCTGTCCATCTGTCCATCTGTCCCTCTCACTCTCCATCCCTCCACCCCTCTGTCCATCCCCATGTCCATCTGTCCATGTGTCCATCTGTCCATCTGCCCATCTGTCCATGTGTCCGTGTGTCCATCTGTCCATGTGTCCATCCGTGTGTTGGTGTGTCTGTCTGTCCATCCGTGTGTCCGTGTGTCCATCTGCCCATCTGTCCATCTGTCTATCTGTCCATGCGTCCATCTGTCCATGTGTCCATCCGTGTGTCGGTGTGTCTGTCTGTCCATCTGTGTGTCCATCTGTCCGTCTGTCCGTGTATCTGGTGTCCATCTGTCCATGTGTCCATCTGTCCATCTGTCCATGTGTCCGTGTGTCCATCTGTCCGTGTGTCCGGTGTCCATGTGTCCGTGTGTCCATCTGTGTGTCGGGTGTCCATGTGTCCGTGTGTCCATCTGTCCGTGTGTCCGTGTGTCCGGTGTCCATCTGTCCGTGTGTCCGTGTGTCCGTGTGTCCGTGTGTCCATCTGTCCGTGTGTCCATGTGTCCATCTGTCCGTGTGTCCGTGTGTCCCTCTGTCCATGTGTCCGTGTGTCCGTGTGTCCGTGTGTCCATGTGTCCGTGTGTCCGTGTGTCCGTGTGTCCATGTGTCCGTGTGTCCGTGTGTCCATGTGTCCGTGTGTCCGTGTGTCCGTGTGTCCGTGTGTCCATGTGTCCGTGTGTCCGTGTGTCCGTGTGTCCATGTGTCCGTGTGTCCGTGTGTCCATGTGTCCGTGTGTCCATGTGTCTGTGTGTCCGTGTGTCTGTGTGTCCGTGTGTCCGTGTGTCTGTGTGTCCGTGTGTCCATGTGTCCGTGTGTCCATCCAGGCGTACGGTCTGGTGATGAAGCGCCGTGTGGACGCCGTGCTGGAGGAGCGGGACAAGCCCTACGTGTGTGACAGTGAGTGGGGGGGCTGCATTTTGGGGGGATTAGGGGGGATTTTTGGGGGATTTGGGGGGATTTGGGGGGATTTTTGGGGGATTTGAGGGGATTTGGGGGGATTTTTGGGGGATTTGAGGGGATTTGGGGGGATTTTTGGGGGGATTTTTGGGGGATTTTGGGGGATTTTTGGGGGGATTTGGGAGGATTTTGGGGAATTTTGGGGGGGGTTGGGGGGATTTGGGAGGAGATTTGGGGATTTTGGGGATTTGGGGGGATTTGGGGGGATTTTTGTGGATTTTGAGGGGATTTTTGGGGGGATTTTTGGGAGAGGTTGGGGGGATTTGGGGGGCTTTGGGGGGATTTTGGGGAGATTTGGGGGGGTTTGGGGGATTTTTGGGGGGATTTGGGGGGATTTGGGGGAATTTTGGGGGGTTTGGGGGGATTTGGGAGGAGATTTGGGGATTTTGGGGATTTGGGGGGATTTTTTGGGGGTTTGGGGGATTTGGGGGGGATTTGGAGGGGATTTGGGGAGATTTTTGTGGATTTTGAGGGGATTTGGGGGGGATTTTTGGGAGAGTTTGGGGGGATTGAGGGGGATTTTGGGGTGATTTGGGGGGGTTTGGGGGATTTTGGGGGGGATTTGGGGGATTTTTTGGGGGGATTTGGGGGGATTTGGATGATTTTTGGGGATTTTGGGGAGGATTGGGGGGATTTGGGGGATTTTGGGGGGTTTGGGGGGAGATTTTGGGGAGTTTGGGGGGTTTGGATTCTCCCCAAACCCCCCCAAAATCCCCCCAAAAGTGACCCTGAGTGACCCCTGAGTGACCTCTGAGTAACCCCTGACCTCTGAGTGACCCCTGAGTTTGCTCAGACTTTTAGTGACCACTGACATACCAAGTGACCCCTGACTGACCCTTGACTGACCCCTGAGTGACCCTTGAGTGACCCCTGACCCCTCTCTGACCCCCCAGTCTGTGGTAAGAGATACAAGAACCGCCCTGGTCTCAGTTATCATTGCACCCACACCCCTGAGTGACCCCTGAGTGACCCCACTGACCCCTGAGTGACCCCACTGACCCCTGAGTGACCTGAGTGACCCCTGAGTGACCCCTCACTGACCCCACTGACCCCTGTGTTCCCTCTGACCCCTGAGTGACCCCACTGACCCCTGAGTGACCTGAGTGACCCCTGAGTGACCCCTCACTGACCCCACTGACCCCTGTGTTCCCTCTGACCCCTGAGTGACCCCACTGACCCCTGAGTGACCCCTGACTGACCCCTGACCCTGAGTGACCCCTGACCCTGAGTGATTGCTCAGACTTTGAGTGACCACTCACATACCAAGTGACCCCTGAGTGACCCCACTGACCCCTGAGTGACCCCACTGACCCTGAGTGACCCTTGACCTTTGCCCTTCGACCCCAGTCTGCGGTAAGAGGTACAAGAACCGCCCCGGTCTCAGTTATCACTACACCCCACCCCTGAGTGACCCCTGAGTGACCCCTGAGTGACCCCTGACTGACCCCTGAGTGACCCCTGAGTGACCCCACTGACCCCCCTGACCCCTGAGTGACCCCTGAGTGACCCCTGACTGACCCCTCACTGACCCCACTGACCCCTGTGTTCCCTCTGACCCCTGAGTGACCCCACTGACCCCTGAGTGTCCCCACTGACCCCTGAGTGACCCCTGACCTTTGCCCTTTGACCCCAGTCTGCGGTAAGAGGTACAAGAACCGCCCGGGTCTCAGTTATCACTACACCCACACCCACCTGGCCGAGGAGGAGGGGGAGGAGCCGGGGGGGGGCACGGGGCCCCCCCGCAGGAACCACCACAAGCGTGAGACCCCTTTGAGGGGGGGTGGGACCCCCTTTGGGGGGGTTTGGGGGGGATTTGTCCCGATTTTGGGGGTCTCTGTCCTGATTTTGGGGGGGGTTCGGGGGGTCTCTGTCCCCTTTTGGGAGGGTTTGGGGGGGTCTCTGTCCTTTTTGGGGGGTTTGGGGGGGTCTCTGTCCCCTTTTTGGGGGGGATTGGGGGGCTGAGACCCCTTTTGGGGGGTTTGGGGAGGTTTGGGGGGCATTTGTCCCATTTGGGGGGTTTGGGGGGGCTGGGACCCCCTTTGGGGGGGTTTGGATTCCCTTTGGGGAGGTTTGGGGGGTCTCTGTCCTGATTTTGGGGGGTTCGGGGGGGTTTGGGGGGGATTTGTCCTGATTTGGGGGGTCTCTGTCCTGATTTTGGGGGGACTCTGTCCTTTTTTGGGGGGGTTTGGGGGGGATTTATCCCGATTTGGGGGAGTTTGGGGGGGCTTGGGAGGGTCTCTGTCCTTTTTTTGGGGGGGCTTTGGGGGGTTTTGGGGAGATTTGTCCTGATTTGGGGGGGGGGGTTTGGGGGGGGGCTGGGACCCCAATTTGGGGGGGTGGGACCCAAATTTGGGGGGGGTTGGGACCCCTTTTGGGGGGTTTGGGGGGTCTCTGTCCTTTTTTGGGGGGTTGGGGGGGCCTGGGACCCCAATTTGGGGGAGATTGGAGGGCTGGGATTCCCTTTGGGGGGGGATTTGTCCTGATTTTGGGGGGGTTTGGGGGGGCTGGGACCCTCATTTGGGAGAGTTTGGGGGGGTCTCTGTCCTTTTTGGGGGGTTTGGGGGGGCTGGGACCCCTTTTGGGGGTTTGGGGAAGTTTGGGGGGGATTTGTCCCAATTTTTGGGGGGTTTGGGGGAGTTTGGGGGGGCTGGGATCACCTTTGGGGGGTTTGGGGGGATTTGTCCTGATTTGGGGGAGTTTGGGGGGTCTCTGCCCCATTTTTGGGGGTCCTGGGGGGTTCCCTGAAGGCCTGGGGACCCCCACCCCAATTTTTGGGGATTTTTTGGGGGGGGGATTTTGGGGGGTTTTCACCCCCTTTTTGTGCCTTTCTCCCCCTCAGAGTTTTACAAAGAGTTAAACTGGGTCCCCGAAAACCAGCGCAGGAACACAGGTACCAAAAATACCCAAAATTACCCAAAATCAGCCCAAAATTAACCCAAAATCAGCCCCAAAATCAGCCCAAAATCAGCCCCCAAATTAACCCAAAATCAGCCCCAAATCAGCCCCAAATCAGCCCAAAATTACCCAAAATCAGCCCCAAAATACCCAAAATTACCCAAAATCAGCCCAAAATCAGCCCAAAATCAGCCCCAAAATCACCCAAAATTACCCCAAATCTGCCCAAAATCAGCCCCAAAATCAACCCAAAATCAGCCCAAATCAGCCCAAAATCAGCCCAAAATCAGCCCAAAATCAGCCTCAAAATCAGCCCCAAATCAGCCCCAAATCAGCCCCAAATCAACCCCAAAATACCCCCAAAATCAGCCCCAAAATTACCCCAAAATCAGCCCCAAAATCAGCCCAAATGAGCCCAAAAATTGGCCCCAAAATCAGCCCAAAATCAGCCCCAAAATTACCCCAAAATCAGCCCAAAATCAGCCCCAAAATCAGCCCAAAATTAACCCAAAATCAGCCCCAAAATTAACCCAAAATCACCTCAAAATCAGCCCAAAAATCACCCAAAATCAGCCCAAAATCAGCTCAAAATGAGCCCAAAATCAGCCCCAAAATCAGCCCAAAATTAACCCAAAATCACCCCAAAATCTCCCCCAAAAAAACCTCTCCAATACCTGAAAACATCTCAAATTATTGGGATTTTTTTTTGGATTTTTTGGGGGGGTTTTGGGGATCATTTTTAACCCCTTCACCCCCCTGAGCCCCCTGACCCCCCTGACCCCCCTGACCCCCCTGACCCCCCCTGACACCCCTGACCCCCCTGACCCCCCTGACCCCCCTGACCCCCTTGACCCCCTTGACCCCCCTGACCCCCCTGACCCCCTTGACCCCCCTGACCCCCCCTGACCCCTCTGACCCCCCTGGCCCCTCTGACCCCCTGACCCCCTGACCCCCCTGACCCCTCTGACCCCCTCTGACCCCCCTGACCCCCCTGACCCCCCTGACCCCCCTGACCCCCCTGACCCCTCTGACCCCCCTGACCCCCCTGACCCCCCTGACCCCTCTGACCCCCCTGACTCCCCTGACCCCTCTGACCCCCCCTGACCCCTCTGACCCCCCTGACCCCTCTGACCCCCCTGACCCCTCTGAGCCCTGACCCCTCTGACCCCCCCTGACCCCCCTGACCCCCCCTGACCCCCCTGACCCCCCCTGACCCCCCTGACCCCCCTGACCCCCCTGACCCCCCTGACCCTTCTGACCCCCCCTGACCCCTCTGACCCCCTGACCCCCCTGACCCCCCTGACCCCCCCTGACCCCCCTGACCCCTCTGACCCCTCTGACCCCCCTGACCCCCCCTGACCCCCCTGACCCCCCTGACCCCCCTGACCCCCCCTGACCCCCCTGACCCCCGTGACCCCCCTGACCCCCCTGACCCCTCTGACCCCCCTGACCCCCCTGACCCCTCTGACCCCTCTGACCCCTGACCCCCC
>NC_139783.1:1119245-1198400 GCF_965231275.1 Zosterops lateralis | reverse complement strand
CATCCCAAAAACTGTCCTGAAATTGCCCCAAAAAATGCTCCAAAACCTGCCCAAAACCACCCCAAAATCTGCCCAAAAATGGCCCCAAAACCTGCCCAAAACCACCCCAAAAACAGCCCAAAATCACCCCAAAAATTGCCCTGAAACTGCCCCAAAAATGCTCCAAAACCAGCCCAAAACCTGCCCAAAACCAGCCCCAAACCTGCCTTGAAAACACCCCAAAAACTCCCCCAAAAATACCCCAAAACCACCCCAAAACCTGTCCTGAAACTGCCCTAAAAACACCCAAAAAAACTGCCCTGAAACCGTCCTAAAAATGCTCCAAAAACTGCCCCAAACCTGGCCTGAAACCGTCCCAAAAACACCCAAAAACCACCCCAAACCCGGCCTGAAACCACCCCAAAAATGCCCCAAAAACTGCCCTTAAACCATCCCAAAACCACCCCAAAAATACCCCAAAACCAGCCCAAAAACTGTCCTGAACCTGCCCAAAAATACCCCAAAAACTGCCCAAAAATACCCCAAAAACTGCCCAAAAATACCCCAAAAACTGCCCACAAATGGCCCCAAAAACTGCCCAAAAACTGTCCAAAAACGGCCCCAAAATGCCCCAAAACCTGCCCCAAAAACTGGCCTGAAACTGCCCCAAAAACACCCCAAAAACTGCCCTGAAATTGTCATGAAACCAACCCAAAAACAGCCCCAAAATTGCCCCAAACCCGGCCTGAAACCACCCCAAAACGCCCCAAAAACTGCTCTTAAACCATCCAAAAACACCCCAAAAATACCCCAAAACCAGCCCAAAAACTGCCCAAACCAGCCCCAAAACCTGCCCAAAAATACCCCAAAATCTGCCCAAAAATACCCAAAACTGCCCAAAAATACCCCAAAACCTGCCCAAAAATACCCCAAAATCTGCCCAAAACCGGCCCCAAAACCTGCCCAAAAATACCCCAAAACCTGCCCAAAAATACCCCAAAAACTGCCCAAAAATACCCCAAAACCAGCCCAAAATCACCCCAAAAACTGCCCAAAACCAGCCCAAAAACACCCCAAAACGTGCCCCAAAACACCCCAAAACCGGCCCAAAAATACCCCAAAATCTGCCCAAAACCAGCCCAAAATCTGCCCTGAAACTGCCCAAAAATGGCCCCAAAACCTGCCCAAAAATACCCCAAAATCTGCCCAAAAACTGCCCAAAACCGGCCCAAAATCACCCCAAAAATAGCCCAAAATCACCCCAAAAATTGGCCTGAAACTGCCCCAAAAACACCCAAAAATTCCCTGGATAACAAATCCCCAAATCCCCCAAATTCAGCCCAAAATCCCGCCAAAACACGGCCTGAAATACCCCAAATAGACCCCAAATTTCCCCCAAAATCCCCCAAAATCCCCCAAAATCCCCCAAAATCCTCCCCAAATCCTCCCAAAATCCCCCAAAATTCCCCAAAATTTTCCCAAAACCCCTCAAAATTTCCCCAAATCATCCCCAAATCCCCCAAAATTCCCCAAATCATCCCCAAATCCCCCAAATTTCCCCAAAATCCCCCCCCAAAATTTTCAATTTCAGGACCAGCTGCTTTTCTGCGACGACTGCGACCGCGGCTACCACATGTACTGCCTGAGCCCCCCCATGGCCGAGCCCCCCGAAGGTACCCCCAAATCACCCCAAAATACCCCAAAATTACCCGAAAAATGGGATTGGGACCCCAAAAATGGGATTTGGGACCCCCAAAACCCCAAAAATGGGGATTGGGACCCCAAAAACACCCCAAAACACCCCCAAACATCTCGAAAACACCCCAAAAACACCTCAAAAATGGGATTGGGACCCCAAAAATTGGAATGGGACCCCCAAAAATGAGATTGGGACCCCAAAAACACCCCAAAACCACCCTAAAATGCCCCAAAACACCCAAAACCACCCAGAAATCACCCAAAACACCCCCAAAAATGGGATTGGGACCCAAAAAACACCCCAAAACAGCCCAAAAATGGGGATTGGAACCCCAAAAATGAGATTGGGACCCCAAAAATGGGAATTGGGACCCCAAAAATGGGAATAGGGACCCCAAAAACACCCCAAAACACCCCAAAATGGGATTTGGGACACCAAAAATGGGATTGGGACTCCAAAAAAAAACCCAAAAATGGGGTTTGGGACCCCAAAAATGAGATTGGGACCCAAAAACACACCAAAACACCCCCAAAACAGCCCCAAAATCACTCCAAAATCATCCCAAAAATGGGATTGAGACCCCAAAAACCCCAAAAATGGGATTGAGACCCCAAAAATGGGGATTGGGACCCCAAAAACACCCCAAAACACCCAAAAAATGGGATTGGGACCCGAAAAACGGGATTGGGACCCCAAAAACACCCCAAAACACCCCAAAATCATCCCAAAACCACCCCAAAACACCAAAAAAATGGGATTGGGACCCCAAAAACGGGATTGGGACCCCCAAAAACACCACAAAACACCCCAAAATCATCCCAAAACACCAAAAAATGGGATTGGGACCCCAAAAACGGGATTGGGACCCCCAAAAACACCACAAAACACCCCCAAAATCATCCCAAAACACCAAAAAATGGGATTGGGACCCCAAAAACACCCCAAAACAGCCCCCAAAATGGGATTTGGGACACCAAAAATGGGATTGGGACTCCAAAAAAAAACCCAAAAATGGGGTTTGGGACCCCAAAAATGAGATTGGGACCCCAAAACACACCAAAACACCCCCAAAACAGCCCCAAAATCACTCCAAAATCATCCCAAAAATGGGATTGAGACCCCAAAAACCCCAAAAATGGGATTGAGACCCCAAAAATGGGGATTGGGACCCCAAAAACACCCCAAAACACCCAAAAAATGGGATTGGGACCCCAAAAATGGGGATTGGGACCCCAAAAACACCCCAAAACACCCAAAAAATGGGATTGGGACCCCAAAAACGGGATTGGGACCCCCAAAACACCACAAAACACCCCAAAATCATCCCAAAACACCAAAAAATGGGATTGGGACCCCAAAAACGGGATTGGGACCCCCAAAAACACCACAAAACACCCCAAAATCATCCCAAAACACCAAAAAATGAGATTGGGACCCCAAAAACACCCCAAAACAGCCAAAAATGGGGATTGGAACCCCAAAAATGAGATTGGGACCCCAAAAAATGGGAATTCGGACCCCAAAATGGGAATAGGGACCCCAAAAACACCCCAAAACACCCCAAAATGGGATTTGGGACACCAAAAATGGGATTGGGACTCCAAAAAAAAAACCCAAAAATGGGTTTTGGGGCCCCAAAAATGAGATTGGGACCCCAAAACCACCCCAAAACAGCCCAAAATCATCCCAAAATCATCCCAAAAATGGAGATAGGGACCCCAAAAATATCCCCAAACACCCCAAACCACCCCAAAAATGGGAATTGGGACCCCAAAAATGAGATTGGGACCCCAAAAATGGGAATAGGGACCCCAAAAACACCTCAAAACACCCCAAAATGGGATTTGGGACACCAAAAATGGGATTGGGACTCCAAAAAAAACCCAAAAATGGGGTTTGGGACCCCAAAAATGAGATTGGGACCCCAAAACACACCAAAACACCCCCAAAACAGCCCCAAAATCACTCCAAAATCATCCCAAAAATGGGATTGAGACCCAAAAACCCCAAAAATGGGATTGAGACCCCAAAAATGGGGATTGGGACCCCAAAACCACCCCAAAACACCCAAAAAATGGGATTGGGACCCCAAAAACGGGATTGGGACCCCCAAAAACACCACAAAAACACCCCAAAATCATCCCAAAACACCAAAAAATGGGATTGGGACCCCAAAAACACCCCAAAACACCCCAAAAATGGGATTGGGACCCCAAAAACGGGATTGGGACCCCAAAAAATGGGGATTTGGGACCTCAAAAATGGGAATAGGGACCCCAAAAACACCCCAAAACACCCAAAATGGGATTTGGGACACCAAAAATGGGATTGGGACTCCAAAAAAAAACCCAAAAATGGGGTTTGGGACCCCAAAAATGAGATTGGGACCCCAAAACCACCCCAAAACACCCCCAAAACAGCCCCAAAACTCCCCAAATCACCCAAAAACACCCCAAAAACACCCCAAAAATGGGATTGGGACACCAAAATACCCCAAAACACACCAAAAATGGGAATTGGGACCCCAAAAAATGGGAATTGTGACCCCAAAAACACCCCAAAAATGGAACTGGGACCTGAAAAAAACCCCTAAAATGGGATTTGGGACCCCAAAAATGGGATTTGGATCCCTAAAAACCCCAAAAAATGGAGATTGGGACCCCAAAAATGGGATTGGGACCCCAAAAATGGGATTTGGATCCCTAAAAACCTCAAAAAATGGGAATTGGGACCCCAAAAACACCCCAAAACATCCAAAAAATGGGATTTGGGACCCCAAAAATGGGGTTTGGGGTTTTTGTGGCTGATTTTTGGGGTAAAATCCTCAATTTTTTGGTGGATTTTGGGGCTCATTTTTCGGGCAAAATCCTCATTTTTTGGGCCATTTCTGGGTGTATTTTATGGCAAATTTTTGGGTTAAAATTTTAATTATTTGGGACATTTCTGGGTGGATTTTAGGGCTGATTTTTGGGGTAAAATCCTCATTTTTTGGGCGTATTTTGTGGCTGATTTTTGGGAAAAAAAATCCTCATATTTTTGTGACATTTTTGGGGTAAAACCCTCAATTTTTCTTACATTTCTGGGTGTATTTTATGGCAAATTTTTGGGTTAAAATTTGAATTTTTTGGGCCATTTCTGGGTGTATTTTTATTGCAATTTTTTGGGTTAAAATTTGAATTTTTTGGGCCATTTCTGGGTGGATTTTATTGCAAATTTTTGGGTTAAATTTTTGAATTTTTTTGGCCATTTCTGGGTGTATTTTATTGCAAATTTTTGGGTTAAAATTTGAATTTTTTGGGCCATTTCTGGGTGGATTTTCTCGCTGTTTTTTGCTCTAAAATCCCTTTTTTTTTTGCACAGGGAGCTGGAGTTGCCACCTCTGCCTGCGGCAGCTGAAGGAAAAAGCCTCGGCTTTTATCACCCTCACTTAAAACCCCCAAAAACCCCCCAAAAAACCCCCAAAAAACCCAAAAAACCCCCAAAAAAATCCCTTTAAAAAAAAGCCATAAAAAATCTGGGGGGGGAGGGGGGCGAGTTGGGGGTGGGGGAGGGGCACAAAGTGTTGCATGATGGGAAAAAAATTCAATTTTTTTGGATTTTTGGGGGGTCCCTCCCCCCCATTTTTTGGGGTTTTTTTGGGGGGTGGGGGAGGGGTAAAAGGGGGTGGGGGAGGGGCGGGGTTGGGGTGGGGGAGGGGCGGGATTTTTTGGGAATTTTTGGGGAATTTTTTGGGAATTTTTGGGGATTTTTGGGGATTTTTTTGGGGATTTTTGGGGGTTTTTTTTGGATTTTTTTTAAATTTATTGGGATTTTTTTGGGATTTTTTTTTTTTAATTTTGGGGAATTTTTTTTTTTGATTTTTTGAGAAATTTTTGGGGATTTTTTTAGGAATTTTTTGGGGATTTTTGGGGAATTTTTTTAGGGAATTTTTGGGATTTTTTTGGGGAATTTTTTGGGATTTTTTGGGGGAGTTTTTGGGGAATTTTTGGGGGGAATTTTTGGAAATTTTTGGGGATTTTTTAGGGATTTTTTTGTTTGTTTGTTTTTGGGGGGGGGATTTTTTGGGAATTTTTTTGGGATTTTTTTTGGATTTTTTTGGGGAATTTTTTGGAGAATTTTTTGGGATTTTTTTGGGATTTTTTGGGAAGTTTTTGGGAATTTTGGGGGATTTTTTGGGGATTTTTTTGGGAATTTTTTTGGGAATTTTTGGGGAATTTGGGGGGATTATTTTGGGAAATTTTGGGGGAATTTGTGAGGAATTTTTTTGGGGAATTTTTTTGGGAATTTTTTGGTGGATTTTTTGGGGAATTTTTGGAGAATTTTTGGGGATTTTTTTTAATTTTTGGGGAATTTTGGGTGAATTTTTGGGGAATTTTTGGGAATTTTTTGGGTAATTTTTGGGGAATTTTGGGGGGATTTTTTGTGGATTTTTGAGGGAATTTTGGCGAATATTTTGGGAATTTTTGAGGAATTTTTTGGGGAATTTTTGGGGAATTTTTGGGGAATTTTTTTGGAAATTTTTGAGGAATTTTTTGGGGGAATTTTTGGGAATTTTTGGGGGAATTTTTTGGGATTTTTTTGGGGAATTTTTGGAGGAATTTTTGGGGATTTTTTGGAAATTTTTGGGGAGTTTTTGGGGAATTTTATGGGAATTTTTTGGAGGGATTATTTGGGGATTTTTTGGGGAATTTTTTTGGGATTTCTGGGGCATTTTTTTGGGGAATTTTAAAGGAATTTTTGGGGGAATTTTTTGGGAATTTTTTGGGAGCTTTTTGGGAATTTTTGGGGAATTTTGGGGGAATTTGTGGGGATTTTTTGGGGGAATTTTGGGGAATTTTGGGGGAAATTTTTTGGGAATTTTTGGGGATTTTTTGGGAATTTTTGAGGGATTTTTTGGGATTTTTGGGGGGATTTTTTTGGGAATTTTTGGGGAATTTTGGGTGTCGTGGTCGGTGCGTTTGTCACGTGGTGTCTCCGTGAAAGTGGAAAAACAAAAAAATAACAAAACAAAAAAAAATTATAATTTTTTTGAGAGGGTGAGAGAAACCCCTCCCCCACCCCAGAGTCCTGTGTGTGAAAATTTGGGAGAAAAGTTGGAAATTTTGGGGGAAAATGTTGGAATTTTGGGAGGGGGAAGTCAGAATTTTGGGAAAAACACAAAAAAATTTGGGGGGAAAACTCAAAAATTTGGGTGGGAAACTAAAATTTGGGGGGAAAAGTCGGAATTTTGGGGAGGGGGAGGGAAAATTTGGGGGAAAACCTGAAATTTGGGGGGAAAACTCAGACTTTGGGGCAGAATTTTTGCTCTTTCTGGAGCAAAATTTTGCGGAAAAATACCTGGATTTTGGGGAAAAATCATCGTTTGCGCCGTTTTTACACAAATCTGGCGGTTCCGGGGTGATTTTGAAGCGTCTCGGGGGTTCCCTGAGGTGTCGGGAAGGTGAAAATTCCCAAATTTTGGAGTTTTTTCCTCAAAATTCGGGGAACTCGCCGGGGACACACAAGATGGCGGCCACACACACAAGATGGCGGCGGTACACACAAAATGGCGGCGACACACACAAGATGGCTGCGCACACAAGATGGCGCCGCACTCACCGACACACTCAAAATGGCGCCACACACTCAAGATGGCGGCACCCTGTGGGGAAACTCAAGATGGCGGCGTCCACCTACCCAAGATGGCGTAGTGCGCATGCGTAATAATTCATCTGACCTTAATGGGCGTGGCCTGAGTGTTTCTGACCAATCAGCGGCTGCGCTGGACGCGGGCCACGCGTTGCCGTGGAAACGAGACAGTTGCGCATGCGCACTGGCGGCGCGGGAAGGGCAGAGAGTGAGAGACCCGCGGGAGTTTTGGGAGAAATTTTGGGGAATTTGGGAAAATTTTGGGAATTTTTGGGGAAATTTGGGGGCGGTGAGAGCGGTGGGGAGATGGGAGGGAGATCAGGGAGGGAATAACGGGGAGGGATAACGGGGAGATTTGGGGTCTCTCTGAGGGGATTTTTGGGTGATTTTGGGGGGATTTTTTGAGGGATTTTTGGGGGATTCTTGCGGGGATTTTTGGGGTTATTTTTGTGTAATTTTTGTATGATTTTGGGAGGGATTTCTGGGGTGATTTTTGGGGGGGTTTTCGGGGGAATTTTTGGGCTCATTTTGGGTTGATTTTGGGTTCAATTTGGGGGCTGATTTCGGGGTAATTTTGGGGCTGATTTTGGGCTGATTTTTTGCTGATTTTGGGGCTGATTTTGGGGTGATTTTGGGGCAGATTTTGGTCAGATTTTGGGCAGATTTTGGGGCTGATTTGGGGCAGTTTTTGGGCCGATTTTGGGCAGATTTTGGGCTGATTTTGGGCAGTTTTTGCCCCCCCCAGGCCATGGCAGAGCTGCACCTCTTCGGGCACATCGAGGGGGGCTCCGGGTTCTCTCAGCGCCGCCTCTTCTGCAAGTGGGGGCTGCACGCGGGTGAGGGGCCGGGACCGGGAATTTGGGGGGTCCTGGGTGGGATTTGGGGGTCCTAGGGGGGATTTGGGGGGTCCTGGGTGGGATTTGGGGGAGTTTAGGGGGTCCTGGGGGGATTTGGGGGGTCCTGGGTGGGATTTGGAGGGTCTCAGGGGGGATTTAGGGGGAGTTTTGGGGGTCCTGGGGGAATTTGGGGGAGTTTTGGGGGGATTTGGGAGTCTTGGGTGGGATTTCGGGGAGTTTGGGGGTCCTGGGTGGGATTTGGGGTGACCTGGGGTGGGTTGGGGGGATTTGGGAGGGTTTTGGGGGGTCCTGGGAGGATTTAGGGGGTGTTTGGGGGGTCCTGGGGGGATTTAGGGGAGTTTGGGGGGATTTAGGAGGTCCTGGGGGGATTTGGGGGGTCCTGGGGGAATTTGGGGGAGTTCGGGGGGTCCTGGGTGGGATTTTGGGGGGTCCTAGGGGGGATTTGGGGGGTCCTGGGTGGGATTTGGAGGAGTTTAGGGGGTCCTGGGGGGGATTTGGAGAGTCCTGAGGGGATTTGGAGGGTCTCAGGGGGGATTTAGGGGGAGTTTTGGGGGTCCTGGGGGAATTTGGGGGAGTTTTGGGGGGATTTGGGAGTCTTGGGTGGGATTTCGGGGAGTTTGGGGGTCCTGGGTGGGATTTGGGGTGACCTGGGGTGGGTTGGGGGGGTTTGGGAGGGTTTTGGGGGGTCCTGGGAGGATTTAGGGGGTGTTTGGGGGGTCCTGGGGGGATTTAGGGGAGTTTGGGGGTCCTGGGGGGATTTGGGGGGTCCGAGGGGGATTTGGGGGAGTTTGGGGGTCCTGGGTGGGATTTGGGGGGTCCTAGGGGGGATTTGGGGGGTCCTGAGTGGGATTTGGGGGAATTTAGGGGGTTCTGGGGGGATTTGGGGGATCCTGGGGGGATTTAGGGGGTCCCAGGTGGGATTTAGGGGGATTTTGGGGGTCCTGGGGGGATTTAGGGGAGTTTGGGGGGATTTAGGGGGTCCTGGGGGGATTTGGGGGGTCCCAGGTGGGATTTGGGAGGGTTTGGGGAGTCCCGGGTGGGATTTAGGGGGGATTTAGGGGGTCCTGGGGGGGATTTGGGGGGTCCCAGGTGGGATTTGGGAGGGTTTGGGGAGTCCCGGGTGGGATTTAGGGGGGATTTGGGGGGTCCTGGGGGGGATTTAGGGGTCCCAGGTGGGATTTTGGGGTCCTTCTGACGTTGTTTACTGTCCCCCTGTCTGTCCCCTGTCTGTCTGTCTGTCCCTGTCCCCGTGTCCATCTGTCCATCCCCAGGGGGGGCGTGGACGCTGCTGGCCGGGGCGGGCTCGGGGCAGACTCAGCTCGATGACCCCCAGGTGGACGATGTGGCCCATTGGGGACATCCCCTGGACATGCACCTGGGGACCCGGGGGCTGCAGGGTGAGGGGACATGGGGACATTGGGGACACTGGGGACATTGGGGACACCCCCTGGACATGCACCTGGGGACCAAGGGACTGCAGGGTGAGGGGACATTGGGACATTGGGGACACTGGGGACACCCCCTGGACATGCCCCTGGGGACCCGGGGGCTGCAGGGTGAGGGGACATGGGGACACTGGGGACACCATTGGGGACACTGGGGACACCCCCTGGACATGCACCTGGGGACCAAGGGCCTGCAGGGTGAGGGGACATGGGGACATTGGGGACACTGGGGACACCCCCTGGACATGCACCTGGGGACCCGGGGGCTGCAGGGTGAGGGGACATGGGGACAATGGGGACACTGGGGACATTGGGGACACCCCCTGGACATGCCCCTGGGGACCAAGGGACTGCAGGGTGAGGGGACATGGGGACATTGGGGACATCATTGGGGACATTGGGGACATTGGGGACATAATTGGGGACATTGGGGACACCATTGGGACATTGGGGACATTGGGGGGATTGGGGACATCATTGGGGACATTGGGGTCAGTGGGGACACCCTGGGGACATTGGGGACATCACTGGGGACAATTTGAAGACACCTTGGGGACAGCCAAGGACACTTGGGAACACCTGGGGGTCACCTGGGGACGCTCAGGGGACACCCTGGGGACCCCAACACCCCCTGGGCCCTCCCTGTCCCTGTGCCCACATGGCCCTGCCAGAGTCCCCACTGTCCCCATTGACTCCACTGTCCCCACTGTCCCCATTGACCCCAATGACCCAAATGTCCCCAATGTCCCCACTGTCCCCACTGTCCCCAATGTCCCCCAATGACCCCAATGTCCCCAAATGTCCCCAATGTCCCCAATGTCCCCATTGACCCCAATGTCCCCAATGTCCCCATTGTCCCCTGACTGTCCCCACTGTCCCCAATGTCCCCATTGACCCCAATGTCCCCAATCCCCTCATTGACCCCAATGTCCCCAATCCCCTCAATGTCCCCGCTGTCCCCAAATGTCCCCAATGTCCCCTCGCTGTCCCCAGGGTGGCCGAAGCTGCTGCTGGAGGTGTGGCACGTTGACCCCTGGGGCCGCCGCGTCCTGTCGGGGTACGGCGTGTGCCACGTGCCCAGCGCCCCCGGCTGTCACCGCGTCACCTGCGTCACCTGGCGGCCGCGGGGGACGTGGGGACAGCGCCTGCTGGGGACAGGGGGACCCCAGCTCCGTGTCCCCGAGGTGGCCGTGGCCGGGGCCGGGGACAGGTTCAGGCTGAGGACGGAGAGCGCGGGGACGGTGACGCTGGAGCTGGGGGTGCTGCCCCGGAACATGGGGACGTTCGGGGTGGCACTGGGGTGACATTGGGGACAGAGGGGACAGTGGGGGCATTGGGGGGATTGGGGACATTGGGGACATTGGGGGAAAAATGTGGACATTGGGGACAATGGGGACATTGGGGTCAATGCGGACATTGGGGTCATTGGGGACAATGGGGACATTGGGGACAGTGGGGACATTGGGGGACATTGGGGACATTGGGGTCAATGAGGACGTTGGGGACAGTGGGGACATTGGGGGACATTGGGGACATTGAGGTCAATGGGGACATTGGGGTGACACTGTGACACTGGGGGGACATTGAGGCCATTGGGGACACTGGGGTCAATGGGGACACTGGGGACATTGGGGACATTGGGGACATTGGGGTCATTGAGGACATTGGGGACATTGGGGTGACATTGGGGTCAATGGGGACATTGGGGTGACACTGTGACACTGGGGGGACATTGAGGCCATTGGGGACATTGGGGACATTGGGGTCAATGGGGACAGTGGGGACATTGGGGGACATTGGGGACATTGAGGTCAATGGGGACATTGGGGTGACACTGTGACACTGGGGGGACATTGAGGCCATTGGGGACATTGGGGTCAATGGGGACATTGGGGACATTGGGGACACTGGGGACATTGGGGTGACATTGGGGTCAATGGGGACATTGGGGTGACACTGTGACACTGGGGGGACATTGAGGCCATTGGGGACACTGGGGTCAATGGGGACACTGGGGACATTGGGGACATTGGGGACATTGGGGTCAATGGGGACACTGGGGACATTGGGGTGACACTGGAGCTGGGGGTGCTGCCAAGGCATATGGGGACATTTGGGGTGACACTGGGGACATTGGGGACATTTGGGGTGGCACTGGAGTGACACTGTGACAATAAAATCGGGTGGATTTTATTGGTTGGGGGGGTCTGGAGGGACCAAAAACCTCCCCAAGACCCCCAAAACCCTCCCCAAAATCCATGAAAAAACCACCAAAAAAAACCTCTAAAAAATCCCCCAAACCCCCAAAACTTTGGGTTTTTTATGGGTCTGGGGTCTGCAGGGGGTGCAGCAGCACGGCCTGACCCCTGAGCCCCCCGGCCACCCCCCCGGGGGGCAGCAGGAATCCCCCTCCCCAGCGGCGGGGGCTGAGCTCGGTGAGTTGGGCGTTACTGGAGCGGAGTGAGGGCAGCGCCCACAGCTGGGGCCGGGGGCTCTTACCCTGCAGGGCCAGCACCAGGACCCCAGACCCAATTCCCCCCGGGGAGACCCCAGACCCAATTACTGACCCCTGACACAGTTCAGGGCTTTGCTCTGGGACCCCAGACCCAATTCCCGGGGAGACCCCAGACCCAATTCCCGCCCCCAGGGAGACCCCAGACCCAATTACCGACCCCTGATCTGAATCTGAGACCCCAGACCCAATTCCTGAATCCGGGACCCCAGACCCAATTACTGACCCTTGATCTGAATCTGAGACCGACACCGGGACCCCAGACCCAATTCCCCACAGCTGGGGCCGGGGGCTCTTACCCTGCAGGGCCAGCACCAGGACCCCAGACCCAATTCCCGAGACCCCAGACCCAATTCCCGACCCCTGATCTGAATTTGAGACCGACACCGGGACCCCAGACCCAATTCCTGACGGGGAGACCCCAGACTCGATTACTGAATCTGCCTCTGGGACCCCAGACCCAATTAACGGGACAGCCGAGGGGATCCCAGACCCAATTCCCGGGACCCCAGACCCAATTCCCGACACCGAGACCCCAGACCCAATTACCGGGGAGACCCCAGACTCAATTCCTGGGACCCCACACCAAATTCCTGACCCTTGATACAAATCCGGGACCCCAGACCCAATTCCTGACACTGCCTCCGGGACCCCAGACCCAATTACTGATCCTTGACCCGAATCCAGTATCTCATCTGAGACCCCAGACCCAATTACCGACCCCAGGGAGACCCCAGACTCAATTACCGACCCCGGGACCCCAGACTCAATTACCGACACCGGGGAGACCCCAGACCCAATTCCTGAATCCGAGACCCCAGACCCGATTACCGACCTCGGGACCCCAGACCCAATTCCCGACGCCGGGGAGACCCCAGACCCAATTCCCGAGGAGACCCCACAACCAGTTACCGGGGAGACCCCAGACCCAATTCCTGAATCCGGGACCCCAGACCCAATTAACGGGGAGACCCCAGACTCGATTACTGAATCTGCCTCTGGGACCCCAGACCCAATTAACGGGACAGCCGAGGAGACCCCAGACCCAATTACCGACCCCGGGGAGACCCCAGACCCAATTACCGAGGAGACCCCACAACCAGTTACCGGGGAGGAGACCCCAGACCCAATTACTGACCCCGGGACCCCAGACCCAATTCCTGAGACCCCAGACCCAATTCCTGACCCCCGACCCAACTCGGTGACCTTCTCGCGAGACCCCCGACCCAATTCCGTCACCTCCTCCCGAGGCTGAGCCCCCTCCCCAAATAACGACCCCTCCCCAAAATGGGAACCCCCAGACCCTTCCCCAGGACCCCCAAAACGGCTCTGAGACCCCTCCCCAAATAACGACCCCTCCCCAAAATGGGACCCCCCAGGACCCCCAAAACGGCTCTGAGACCCCTCCCCAAATAACGACCCCTCCCCAAAATGGGAACCCCCAAAAAACTCCGATTTTTCCCCCAAAAACGTCGATTTTTCCCCCAAAAATTCGGATTTTTCCCCAAAAAAAGCGGATTTTTCCCCCAAAAAAGCGGATTTTTTCCCAAAAAATTCCGATTTTTCCCCCCCAAAGCTCCAATTTCTGGGCCAGGGTCGCCGCCCCCTCCCCGGGCAGGGCCCCCCCAAGGGCGTGGAAGAGGTTTGGGATTTCGGGGTCCTGCAGGAATTGGGGGCCCAGGGGCTCCTCAGGGGGAACGGCCACAACCAGACCTGGGGGGAATGGGGGAAATGAGAGAATCTGGGGGCTCCAAAATACCCCAAAAATACCCAAAATCCCACCCTGAGTGCCCCAAAACACCCCAAATCCACCCCAAATCCCCAAAATCACCCCAAAAACCACCCAAAAATCTCAAATTCCCCCAAATTCTCCCCAAACCCACCCCAAATCCCCCCTCAAAACCCACCCTGAGTGGCCCAAAATCACCCTGAGCATCCCAAATATCCCCCAAATTCCCCCCAAAACCCACCCTGGACACCCTAAATCCCCCCCAAAACCCAAAATCCCGCCCTGGACCCCCCAAAAACACCCCAAAACCCACCCTGGACACCCCAAATCCCCCCAAACACCTCAAATCCCCCCAAATTCCCCCCAAACCCACCCCAAATCTCCCCCAAAATCCCAAATCCCCTCAAAATCCACCCTGGACACCCCAAATCCCCCCAAATTCCCCCCAAACCCAACCCAAATCCTCCCCAAAATCCCAAACCCACCCTGGACACCCCAAATCCCTCCAAATTCCCCTAAAACATCTCAAATCCCCCCAAATTCCCCCCAAATCCACCCCAAAACCCACCCTAGACACCCCAAATCCCCCAAAACACCTCAAATCCCCCCAAATCCCCCCCAGAACATCCCAAATCCCCCAAATCCCCCCTCAAAACCCATCCTGAGTGGCCCAAAACCACCCTGAGCATCCCCAAAACACTCTGAGCACCCCAAATCCCCCTCTGAGAGCCCCAAATCTCCCCCCAAAACCCCAAATCCATCCAAAACCCACCCTGGACACCCCAAATCCTCCCCATAGCACCCCAAAACCACCCTGGACACCCCAAATCCCCCCCTGAGCACCCCAAATTCCCCTCAAAACCCCAAACCCATCCCAAACCCACCCCAAATCCACCCTGAGCACCCCAAAAACACCCTGAGCACCTCAAATATCCCCCAAAATCACCCTGAGCACCCCAAATCCCCCCCAAAACACCTCAAATGCCCCCAAACTCACCCCAAGTCCTCCCAAATTCCCCCCAAAACACCCCAAAACCCAAACTCACCCCAAATCTGCCCTAAGCATCCCAAATCCCCCCCAAAACCCACCCTGAGCACCCCAAAACCACCTTGAGCACCCCAAATTCCCCCCAAAACCCACCCTGGACACCTCAAATCCTCCCTGAGCACCCCAAATATCCCCCAAATTCCCCCCAAATCCCCCTCAAAACCCACCCTGAGCACCCCAAAACCACCCTGAGCATCCCAAATCCCCCCCAAAACCCACCCTGGATATCCCAAATCCCCCCTGAGTGCCCCAAATCCCCCCCCCAAAACCCCAAATCCATCCAAAACCCACCCTGGACACCCCAAATCCTCCCCATAGCACCCCAAAACCACCCTGGACACCCCAAATCCCACCCTGGACACCCCAAATCCCACCCTGGACACCCGAAAACCCCCTCAAAACCCACCTGGACACCTCAAATCCCCCCCAAATTCCCCCCAAACCCACCCAAAACCCACCCTGGACACCCCAAACCCCCCCTGAGCACCCCAAATCCTCCCCAAAACCCCAAATCCACCCCAAAACACACCCTGGATATCCCAAATCCCCCTCAAAACCCACCTGGACACCCCAAATCCTCCCCAAAACCCCAAATCCACCCCAAATCCCCCCTGAGCACCCCAAATCCCCCCAAAATTCCCCCCAAATCATCTCTGAGTGCTCCAAATCTGCCCCAAAATCCACCCCAGACACCCCAAATCCCCCAAACTCACCCCAAATCCCCCCTGAGTACCCCAAATCCACCCTGAACACCCCAAAACCCCCCAAAATAATCATTGACCCCCCCCAAAATCCCAAATCCTGCCCTAAATCCCCCCCAAAAACATCTCCAAACCCCCCCAAATCCCCCTAAAAATTTCCCTGATCCCCCAAATGCCCCTCAAATTCCCCCAAAACATTTCCAAGCCCCCCAAATTTCCCCAAATTCTGCCCAAAAATATCTTCAATTCCCCCAAATTTCCCCCAAATTTCCCCCAAATCCCCCCCCAAAACTCCCCCAAAACGTCTTTCACCCCCCTCAAAACTCCAAATTCTCCCAAATTTCCCCCCAAAACATCCCAAATTTCCCCCAAATCGGAGGTTCAGGGGGGTATTTGGGATTTTGGGGGTTCAGGCGATTTTTTTAGGGTGTTTTGGGGAGATTTTGGGTGTTTTGGGGGCTGATTTTTGGGCTGATTTTGGGGCCAATTTTTGGCTGATTTTGGGGTGATTTTGGGGCTGATTTTGGGCTGATTTTGGGCTGATTTTGGGCCAATTTTTGGCTGATTTTGGGCTGATTTTGGGGCTGATTTTGGGGCCAATTTTTGGCTGATTTTGGGCTGATTTTGGGCTGATTTTGGGCTGATTTTGGGCCAATTTTTGGCTGATTTTGGGCTGATTTGGGGCTGATTTTGGGGCTGATTTTTGACTGATTTTGGGGCTGATTTTGGGGCAGATTTTGGGTGTTTTTGGGGCCAATTTTTGGCTGATTTTGGGCTGATTTGGGGCTGATTTTGGGGCTGATTTTTGACTGATTTTGGGGCTGATTTTGGGCCAAATTTGGGCTGATTTTTGGTTTGATTTTGGGATGTTTTTGGGGTGATTTTGGGGCTGATTTTGGGGATGTTTTTGGGCTGATTTGGGATGTTTTTGGGCCAATTTTTGGCCGATTTTTGGGCTGATTTTGGGGATATTTTTGGGCTGTTTTGGGGGTGATTTTGGGATGTTTTTGGGGTATTTTGGGGTGATTTTGGGGTCTCTCACCGTTGATCAGAGCCCAGTGGGCCTTGTGTCCCCGGCGATGGGTCGGGGCGTGGTTACTGTCCTCGTCATAGCTGGGACCGGGTCAAGGGAAAGCCCAAAACACAAACCCCAAACCCCAAAACACAGAGAGCCCCAAACCCCAAAACACAGAGACCCCAAATCCCAAATCCCAAACCCCAAATGGAGACCCCAGACCCAAATCTCAGACCCCAAAACACAGAAACCCCAAATCCCAGAACTCCCAAATCCCAGGACCCCCCAAAACACAGAAACCCCAAACCCCAGAGACCCCAAAACACACAGACCCCAAACCCCAGAGACCCCCAGACCCCAAATCCCAAACCCCAAAACCCAAACACCCCAGACCCCAAATGGAGACCCCAAACCACAGAGACCCCCAGACCCCAAACCCTAAATCCCAAAACACAGAGACCCCAGACCCCAGAGACCCCAAACAGAGACACCAAAACCCAAAGACCCCAAACCCCAAATGGAGACCCCAAATCCCAGAGACCCCAAATCCCAGACCCCAGAGACCCCAAACCCCAAACACCGAGACCCCAAACCCCAAAGACCCCCAGACCCAAAATGGAGACCCCAAACCCCAGAGACCCCAAACCCCAGAGACCCCAAACCCCAGAGACCCCTAAACACAGAGACCCCAGACCCCAAATAAAGACACCAAAATCCAAAGACCCCAAACCCCAAATGGAGACCCCAAACCCCAGAGACCCCCAAATCCCAAATCACAGAGACCCCAGACCCCAAATCCCAAACCCCAAAACACAGAGACCCCAGACCCCAAATCACAGAGACCCCCCAGACCCAAATCTCAGACCCCAAATCCCAGAGACCCCAAACCCCAAAGACCCCCAGACCCCAAACCCCAGAGACCCCAAACCTCAAAGACCCCCAGACCCCAAACCCCAGAGACCCCAAATCCCAAACCCCAAATGGAGACCCCAAAACCCCAGTCCTGGACCCCAAATGGAGCCCCCAGACCCCAAATTCAGCCCCCAGACCCCAAATGGAGCCCCCAGACCCCAAATTCAGCCCCCAGACCCCCAAATTCAGCCCCCAGACCCCAAATGGAGCCCCCAGACCCCAAATAAAACCCCCAGACCCCAAATGGAGCCCCCAGACCCCCAATGGAGCCCCCAGACCCCAAATGGAGCCCCCAGACCCCCAAATTCAGCCCCCAGACCCCAAATGGAGCCCCCAGACCCCCAAATTCAGCCCCCAGACCCCCAAATTCAGCCCCCAGACCCCAAATGGAGCCCCCAGACCCCCAAATTCAGCCCCCAGACCCCCAAAAGGAGCCCCCAGATCCCAAATGAAGCCCCCAGACCCCCAAATGGAGCCCCCAGACCCCAAATTCAGCCCCCAGACCCCAAATGGAGCCCCCAGACCCCAAATTCAGCCCCCAGACCCCAAATGGAGCCCCCAGACCCCAAATGGAGCCCCCAGACCCCCAAATGGAGCCCCCAGACCCCCAAATTCAGCCCCCAGACCCCAAATGGAGCCCCCAGACCCCCAAATTCAGCCCCAAGACCCCCAAATTCAGCCCCCAGACCCCCAAATGGAGCCCCCAGACCCCAAATTCAGCCCCCAGACCCCAAATGGAGCCCCCAGACCCCACAGGATGCGGGACCAGGAGGGGTTTCCCCCCCAGGAGGTGCCTCAGGACCCGGCCCAGGTTGGGACCCCCGAGACCCCCCTGGAGCAGCTCAGCCCTGCAGGGGAACAGCTCCTGGGCCAGGGCGGCCATTTGGGCAGCTGGGGAGGGAAAAATATCCAAAATTAATCCAAAAACCAGTTCAAACACCCCAAAAAACCCCAAAAACCACCAAAATAACCCAAAAAACCATCAAACTAACCCAAAAAACCATGAAAATAACCGAAAAAAAATCGAAATAACCCAAAAAACAATCAAATTAACCCAAAAACCCATCAAATTAATGTAAAAAACCACCCCAGAAACTCCCCAGGAGCAGCTCCTGGGCCAGGGAGGCCATTTGGGCAGCTGGGGACACAAAAATATCCAAAATTAATCCAAAAACCATCAAAATAAACCAAAAAGCCATCAAAATAACAAAAAAATTCCCATCAAAATAACCCAAAAAAATCACAAAAACACCCCAAAATAGCCCCAAAACCCCCCAGGAGCAGCTCCTGGGGCAGATGGGCAGAAAAACACCCAAAATTAATCCAAAATTACCCCAAAAACCAACAAAATAACCCAAAAAAACCACCTCAGGAACCTCAAAAATAGTCCCAGAAACCACAAAAATGCCCCAAAAATAGCCCAGAACCCCCAAAAGTGACCCCTGGGCCAGGGCAGCCAAATGGGCAGAAAAAAACACCAAAATTACCCCCAAAACAACCCAAAAACCATCAAAATAACCCCAAAACCATCAAAATAATCCCAAACTCCACAAAATTAGGCCCAGAAACCCAAAAAATAGCCCAAAAAAACCCCACAGTGACCCCAGGAACAGCTCCTGGGCCAGGGAGGCCATTTGGGCAGCTGGGGACACAAAAAACATCAAAATAAACCCAAAAATTAGCTCAGAGACCCAAAAAAACCCCCAAAAATCACCCCAGGAACCGCCCAGGAGCAGCTCCTGGGCCAGGGAGGCCATTTGGGCAGCTGGGGTCACAAAAATATCCAAAATTAATCCAAAAACCAGCTCAGAGACCCCAAAACCCCCAAAAATCACCCCAGAAACCCCAAAATCTTCCACAAAATCCCCTCAAATCCCCCCAAAATTCCCCCAAATCCCCCCAAAATCCACCCAAATCTCCCCAATAACCCCCCAAAATCCCCCTCAAATACCCCCAAAACCCCAAATCCCCCCAAATCCCCCAAAATCCCCCAAATTCTCCCCAAATCCACCAAAAAAATCCCCCAAAAATCCCCCTCAAAAGCCCCAAATCTCCCCCAAAACCCCCCCAAAACCCCCCAAAAATCCCCAAAAAATCCCCCAAATTCTCCCCAAATCCACCAATATCCCCCCAAAATGCCCCAAATCTCCCCTAAAAATCCTCCCAACCCCCCCCCCCCAAATCCCCTCAAATCCCCCCTGGACACTCCAAATTCCCCCAAAATCCCCCCAAAATCCCCCCAAAATCCTTGACCCCCTCCAGAACTCCCCAAAATCCCCCCAAAATCTCCCAACTCCCCTAAAAAATCCCCACAAAACCCCCCAAATCTCCCCCAAAAATCCCCCAAATTCCCCCCAAACCCCCCAAAATCCCCCAAATCTCCTAAAAAATCTCCCCAAAATCCCCCAAATTCCACTCAAAATCCCCCAAAATCCCCCAAACCCCCCCAAATCCCCCCTGAACACCCCAAACCCCCCAAAATTCTCCCACAACTCCCAAAATGCTCCCCCAAAACCCTCCCAAAGTCACCCCCAAATCCCCCCAAACCCCCCAAATCTCCCCAAAAGCCCCAAATCTCCCCCAAATCCCCCCAAAAATCCACCCCTGGACACTCCAAATACCCCCAAAATCCCCCCAAAATTTCCCCAAATCTCCGAAAAAATCTTCCCAAACACCCCAAAACCTCCCCAATATCCCCCCAAAATCCCCTCAAACCCTCCCCAAATCCCCCTAAATCTTCCCCAAAATTCCCCTAAAATCCTCCAAATCTCTCTCAAAATCCCCCCCCCAAAATCCCCCTAAAAATCTCCCAAAAATCACCCAAATCCCCCTGGACCCCTCAAATTTTCCAAAAATTCCCCCCAAATCCCCAAATAATCCCCAAATCTCCCCCAAAAATCCCCCCAAACCCCCTCAAATCTCCCCCAAAACCCCCCCAAAAATCCCCCAAATTCTCCCCAAATCCCCCTAAAATCCCCCTAAAAATCCCCTCAAACCCCCCAATCTTCAACAAAATCCCCCAAATTCTCTCCAAATCCCCCCAATATCCCCCCAAAATCCCCCAAAATGCCCCAAAAATCCCCCAAAATTCCACTCAAAATCCCCCCAAAAATCCCCTCAAACCCCCCAAATCTCCTAAAAAATCTCCCCAAAACCCCCCCAAATCCCCCCTGGACCCCTCAAATCCCCCCAAAAAATCCCAAAATTTTCTAAATTCCCACCTGAGAACATCTCCCCGTGCCGGGTGTAGCCCCTGGCCCGGGCCGTGTCCAGCAGAGCCCCCAGACCCAATTTGGCCTGGGGGGGTCCCAGCAGAGCCCCCGCCATGCTCAGGGCAACCAGCCCACACCTGGAGGGGGGATTTGGGGGGAAATTTGGGGAATTTGGGAATTTTTAGGAGATTTGGGGGGTTTTGGGGTGATTTTGGGGGAATTTGGGGGGGTTTGGGGGAATTTTGGGGGATTTTGTGAAAAATTCTGGGGGTTTCGGGGATTTTCTGGGGATCTTTTGGGGGGTTTGGGGGAATTTGGGGGGAAATTTGGGGGGTTTGTGGAAGATTTGGGGGATTTCGGGACATTTTTGAGGGGATTTGGGGGATTTTGGGGAGTTTTGGGGATTTTTGGGGGTTTGGGGGAAGAATGGGGGGGTTTGAGGGGATTTTAGGGGGGTGTTTGGGAGATTTTGGGGGATTTTTTGGGGATTTCTGGGGGGTTTGGGGGGATTTTGGAGAGTTTGGGGGAATTTGGGGGGAATTCGGGGGTTTTTAGGGGTTTTTGGGGTGGTTTTGGGGGTTTCTGGAGGAGATTTGGGGGGGTTTGGGGGGATTTCGGGGAAGATTTAGGGGGTTTTGGGAGGATTTTGGGAGTGTTAGGGAAGATTTGGAGGGGATTTTGGAGTGGATTGGGCTGATTTTGGGAGATTTTGTGGAAGATTTGGGGGATTTTTGGGGTTGGGGGGATCTTTTAGGGGATTTTGGGAGATTTTTGGGGGGATTTTGGAGGCATTTGGGGGATTTTTGGGGAGATATTGGAGGGTTTGGGGGGTTTGTGAGGATTTTAAGGGGGAGTTTGGGAGGTTTTGGAGAGATTTTTGGGATAATTTGGCTATTTCCCCCAAACCCCCCCCAAACAAACCCATAAATGCACTGAAATCCCAAAAAACTCCCCCAAAATCCCCCCAAATTCCCCAAAACCCAGAAAGTCCCCCCAAAAAATCCCACAAATTCGCCCCAAACCCCAAAAAATCCCCCCAAAACACCCCCAAATCCCCCAAAAATCCCCGAAAAATTCCCCCAAACCCCCCCAAAAATCCCCCCCAAAATCCCCCCAAATTCCCTCAAACCCCCAAAAAATGCCCCAAAACCCCCCAAAACCCAAAAAAATTCCCCAAATTCCCTCAAAATCCCCCTAAAAAAACTCTCAAAATCCCCCAAAATTCTCCAAATTCCCCCAAAAATCCCCCCAAAACATCCCCAAATCCCCCCAAAATTCTTTATTTTCACTCACTGAGGCCCGTCCTGGATGAGGGGGGCCGTGGGCCGGTGGAACAGGAGCCACTTCACGGGACCCCTGAAGCTTTTTGGGGAGGGGGAGACCCTCAGAGACCCCTCCCCAAAAATGGGGGGACCCCAAAATGTGCCCCCTCCTCATAAAATACCCCCCAGATACTGAAATAGCCCCAAAATCCCCCCCAGGACCCCAAAATTCACATCCAGGATCCCAAAATATCATCTGGGACCCCCAAAATCTTCCCCAGGACCCCCAAAATTTCCCCCAGGACCCCCAAAATCTCATCTGGGACCCCCAAAATTTCCCCAGGACCCCCAAAATTTCCCTCAGGACCCCCAAAATCTCATCCAGGACCCCCAAAATATCATCTGGGACCCCCAAAATTCCCCCCAGGACCCCCCAAATCTCCCCCAGGACCCCCAAATGCCCCCAGGACCCCCAAAATCTCATCCAGGACACCCCAAAATCCTCCGAGGACCCCCAAGGTCAGCCCAGGACCCCCAAAATCTCCCCCAGGACCCCCAAGGTCAGCCCAGGACCCCCAAAATCTCCCCACGACCCCTCCCCAAAACCCCCTAACTCCCCCCACGACCCCTTCCCAAAATCCCCCCCAAAACCCCCCAGACCCCTCCTCAAAAGCCCCTCAGGACCCCTCCCCAAATCCCCCCCAGACCCCACCCAGGACCCCCAATACTCCCCAAAACCCCTCTGAAGACCCCCCCCCAGACCCCTCCCCAAAATCCTTCCATGACCCCTCCCCAAATCCCCCCCAGACCCCAAATACCCCCCAAATCCCGCCTCAGGACCCCTCCCCATAATCCCCCCCACGACCCCTCCCCAAAACCCCCCAGACCCCTCCCCAAAACCCTCCAAGACCCCTCCACAACCCCCCAGACCCCTCCTCAAATACCCTCAGACGCCACCCAGGACCCCCAATATCCCCTAAAATCCCCCAAATCCTCCCACGACCCCTCCCCATATCCCCCCCAGACCCCAAATAACCCCCAAAACCCTACTGAAGACCCCCCAAAATCCCCCCAACCCTCCCAAGACCCCTCCCCATATCCCCCCTCAAGACCCCTCCCCAAAATCCCCCCCACGACCCCTCCCCATAATCCCCCCAAACTCCTCCCCAAAATCCCCCAGACCCCTCCCCAAATTCCCCCAAATCCCCCCCAGACCCCAAATACCCCCCAAAACCCCCCCAGACCCTCTCAAGACCCCTCCCCAAATCCCCCCTCAGGACCCCTCCCCAAAATCCCTCCCCAAATCCCCCAATACCCCCCCAAACCCCACCCAGGACCCCCAATATCCCCCCAAATCCCCCCAGACCCTCCCCAAAACCCCCCCAGACCCTCCCAAGACCCCCCCCCCATATCCCCCCCTCAGGACCCCTCCCCAAAATCCCCCCCACGACCCCTCCCCATAATCCCCCCAAACTCCTCCCCAAATCCCCCCCAGACCCTCCCAAGACCCCTCCCCAATACCCCCCACGACCCCTCCCCAAAATCCCTCAGACCCCTCCCCATAATTCCCCTCAGGACCCCTCCCAAGACCCCTCCCCAACCCCCCCCACGACCCCTCCCCAAACCCCCCAACCCCCCCCCCTTAACCCCTCTCAACTCACCCCTCCCCTCCCCCCTTGACCCCCCATGACCCCTCCATGACCCCCAATGACCCCGCCCCTCCCCCACCTCTCCCGCCGCCTCCTGAGGAGCTCCCGGAGCCCCCCGTCCTCTCCCAGCGCCTCCCCCGCTCTGTGCAGCGCCTCCCTGAGGACTCCGCCGATCCCGGGGGGGGTCCCGGGGGTCCGGGGGGTCCCGGGGGGAGGTGGGGGAGGGGGAGGGGGCGGTGGGGGAGGGGCGGCCCGTTCCATGCCCGGCCCCGGGGTCAGAGGGCGCCGCTTCCTGAGGAGGCGGGCTTTGCTGAGGGGAGACGCGCGGTGATTGGTTGATTAGGGGAGGTGCCGCGCGGTGATTGGTCGGTTCCGGGAGAGGCGCGCCGCTATTGGCTGAGAGGGACGCCCGTCTGATGGGGAGGAGGCGGGAACTGAGGAGGCGGGCTTTGCTGAGGGGAGACGCGCTGTGATTGGTTAATTGTTGGAAGTGCCGCGCGGTGATTGGTCGTTTTGGCAGAGGCGCGCCGCTATTGGTTGCGAGGGACGAACCGAGGAGGCGGGCTTTGCTGAGGGGAGACACGCGGTGATTGGTTGATTGGTGGTAGTGCCGCGCGGTGATTGGTTGGTTCTGGGAGAGGCGCCCCGCTATTGGCTGGGAGCGGCGCGCACGCGGCTGAGGCGGCGGCGGGAGAAGCGTGAGGGGAGAGCGGCCGAGGAGGGAACTGAGGTGGGTCCGGGAGAAATCGGGGGGGAAATTGAGGGGTCTGAGGTGGGTTTGGGGAGGCTTTGGGTGGGAATGGAGGGGTTTGAGGTGTTTTTGTGGGCGCTGAGTTGTGTCTGGGGGTGTATGACGGGGGTGTGAAGGGAATGGAAGGGTCTGGGCTGGGTTTGGGGGTGTTTAAGGAGAACTGGAGAGATTTGAGTGGTTTTTGTGGGAACTGAGGTGGGTCCAGGGCGGATTTGGAGGGAATTTGGACGCTTTGAGGAGTTTTTGAGGGTCTGAGGTGGATTTGTGGAGAAATGAGGGGTTTTGGGGGGAAATGGGGGGAATCTGAGGGCAATTGGGGGCGTTGAGGGGTCTCAGGTAGATTTGGGGGAGTTTGAGGGGGTCTCGGTGAGTCTGAGAGGATTTGGGGGGGATTGAGGGAATTTTGGGGGTGTCTCAGGTGTGTCTGGGGTCAATTTTGGGGTCCCTGGAAGGATCTGGGGTCACTTTTGGGGTCCATGGGGGGGTCTGGGGTCAATTTTGGGGTCTCAGGTGTCTCTGGGATCAGTTTTGGGGTCAATTTTGGGGTCTCAGGTGTGTCTGGGGTCAGTTTTGGGGTCCCTGAGGGTCCCCAAAGGGGGTCCCAGCCCCCCTGAGCCCCCCTTTTCCCCCAGAGGGGTCTCGGCCATGGCTGTGCAGGACCCCAGACCCAACCACACCATCTACATCAACAACCTCAACGAGAAGATCAAGAAAGACGGTGAGGGGGGTCTTGAGAGGGGTTTTGGGGGGTCCTGAGGGGTTTGGGGGGATCTTTGGGGAGTTTTGGGGTGTCCTGAGGGGGTTTTGGGGGGGTCCTTGGGGGAGTTTTGGGGGGTCCTGAGGGGTTTAGGGGGGTTTTGGGGAGTCTTGAGGGGGTCCTGAGGGGTTTTAGGGGGGTTCTGAGGGGTTTGGGAGGGTTTTGGGGATCTTGGGGGGATTTTGGGGGGTCTTGAGGGGTTTTGGGGAGTCTTGGGGGTGTCCTGAGGGGGGTATGGGGGAGTCCTTGGGGGTTTTGGGGGGTCCTAAGGGGTTTTGGGGTGTCCTGAGGGGGTCCTGAGGGGGTTTTTTGGGGGTCCTGAGGGGTTTGGGGGGTCCTGAGAGGTTTTGGGGGGGTCCTGAGGGGTGTCTGGGGAGGTCTTGGGGGGTCCTGAGGGGTTTTGGGGGGTTCTGAGGGGGTTCCTGAGGGGTTTGGGGGGAGTTTGGGAGGTCCTGAGGGGGGTCCTTGGAGGTTTGGGGGGGGGTCCTGAGGGGGTCTTGAGGGGTCTGGAGGGGTTTTCGGGGTCCTGAGGGGTTTGGGAGGATCTTGGGGGGGTCCTGAGGGGTTTGGGGGGTTCTGAGGGGTTTGGGAGGGTTTTGGGGATCTTGGGGGGATTTTGGGGGGTCTTGAGGGGTTTTGGGGGGGTCCTGAGGGGTTTTGGGGGGGGTCTTGAGGGGTTTGGGGGGAGTTTGGGGGGTCCTGAGGGGGATCCTGAGTTGTCTCGAGGAGTTTTAAGGGGTTTTTGAGAGGTCTTGGGGGGTCTTCAGGGGGTTCCTGAGGGGTTTGGGGGGTCCTGAGGGGGGTCCTGAGGGGTCTGGGGCGATTTGGGGGTGTCTGGGTAGAGTCCTGAGGATTTTGGGGGGTCCTGAGGGGGTTCTTGGGTGGTCCTGAGGGGTTTTGGGGGAATCTTGAGAGATTTGGAGGGGGTTTGGGGCATCCTGAGGGTTTTGGGGGGTCTTGAGGGGTTTTGGAGAGTCTTGGGGGGGTCCTGAGGGGTTTTGGGGGGGTCTTGAGGGGTTTGGGGGGAGTTTGGGGGGTCCTGAGGGGGATCCTGAGTTGTCTTCAGGAGTTTTAAGGGGTTTTTGAGGGGTCTGAGAGTGTCCCTGTGTGTCCCCAGAGCTGAAGAAGTCACTCTACGCCATCTTCTCGCAGTTTGGGCAGATTTTGGACATCCTGGTCTCTCGCAGCCTGCGCATGCGCGGCCAGGCCTTCGTCATCTTCAAGGAGATGAGCAGCGCCACCAACGCCCTCAGGTCCATGCAGGGCTTCCCTTTCTATGATAAACCCATGGTGAGATGGGGATTTGGGGAAAAAACTGAATTTCTGGGAAAAAATCCTGAGATTTTGGGGAAAAATTCTGAGTTTCTAGGGCAAAAACAGAATTTTGGGGGAAAAAAATCTGAATTTCTGGAGGAAAAAACTGAATTTCTGGGGAAAAAACCTGATTTTTTTAGCGAAAAAAGTGAGTTTTTGGCGAAAAAAATTGAATTTCTGGATAAATTCCTGAGATTTTGGGGAAAAAAATGAATTTTTTTGGAATTTTTGGGAAAAAATCGCAAAATTCGGCTGGAAGTTCAATGTGAGACACCTTAAATCAAACTGGGAATGATCCCAGGGCTTCCTTTTTTTAGTGATAAACCCATGGTGAGATGGAGATTTGGGGAGAAATTCTGGGATTTGGGGAAAAAACCCTGAATTTTTGGGGAAAAAATGAGGTTTTTTTGGGAAAAAATCCCTCAAAACTCCCCCTAAAATCTGTCAGAAATCCCTCAAAACTCCCCCTAAAATGCTTCAAAACTCCCTCTAAAATCCCCTAAAATTTACTGGATTCCTCAAAAATTCCTTTAAATCCCCCTAAAATGCCCTTAAATCCCCCTAAAATTCCTCCAAAAATATCCTAAAATCTGTCAAAAATCCCCCTAAAATCCCCCTAAAATCCCTCAAAACTCCCCCAAAAATCCCCTAAAATTCCCTTAAAACCCCCCAAAACTCCCCCTAAAATTCCCAAGAATTCTCCTAAAATCCCCCGAAACTCCCCCTAAAATCCTTCAAAAATCTGCAAAAATTCCCCTTAAAATCCCTCAAAAAATCCCCAAAATACCTCAAAAAATCCCCAAAAAATCCCTCAAAAAATCCCCAAAAATCCCTCAAAAAATCCCCTAAAATCCCTCAAAAAATCCCCCAAAATCCCTCAAAAATTCCTTAAATCCCCCAAAATTCCCCTAAAATCCCTCAAAAAATCCCCAAAAATCCCTCAAAAAATCCCAAAAAATCCCTCAGAAATTCCCTTAAATCCCCCAAAAATCCCTCAAAAATCCCCTTAAAATCCCTCAAAAAAATCCCTAAAATCCCTCAAAAATTCCCTTAAATCCCTCAAAAAATCCCCAAAAATCCCCCAAAATTCCCCCAAAAATCCCTCAAAAATTCCCCCAAAAATCTCTCAAAAAATCCCCTAAAATCCCTCAAAAAATCCCCTAAAATCCCTCAAAAATTCCCTTAAACCATAAAATCCCCAAAAATCAAAAAAAATCCAAAAAAAACCCCAAAATTTCCCCTTTCCAGCGCATCCAATACGCCAAAACCGACTCGGACATCATCGCCAAGATGAAAGGAACCTTCGTGGAGAGAGAACGGGACCGGGACCGCGACCGGGAACGGAAACGGGACAAACGAAAGGCCAAGGGGGGCACAGGGGACACCCCCGGGGCCAAAAAGGGACAGGGGACACCGGGGACACCGGGGGCTGTGCCCGTGAGTCTTGTGGGGGATTTATGGGGTCACTTATGGGGTTTGTGGGGTCATTTGTGGGGTCTGTGGGGTTGGGTGTGGGGTCTGTGGGGTCTGTGGGGTCTGTGGGGTTGGGTGTGGGGTCTGTGGGGTTGAGTGTGGGGTCTGTGGGGTCTGTGGGGTTGGGTGTGGGGTCTGTGGGGTCTGTGGGGTCTGTGGGGTTGGGTGTGGGGTCTGTGGGGTCTATGGGGTTGGGTGTGGGGTCTGTGGGGTTGGGTGTGGGGTCTGTGGGGTTGAGTGTGGGGTCTGTGGGGTCTGTGGGGTTGGGTGTGGGGTCTGTGGGGTCTATGGGGTTGGGTGTGGGGTCTGTGGGGTTGGGTGTGGGGTCTGTGGGGTCTATGGGGTTGGGTGTGGGGTCTGTGGGGTCTGTGGGGTCTGTGGGGTTGGGTGTGGGGTCTGTGGGGTTGGGTGTGGGGTCTGTGGGGTCTGTGGGGTCTATGGGGTTGGGTGTGGGGTCTGTGGGGTCTGTGGGGTCTGTGGGGTTGGGTGTGGGGTCTGTGGGGTCTGTGGGGTCTGTGGGGTTGGGTCTGGGGTCTATGGGGTCTATGGGGTTGGGTGTGGGGTCTCTGGGGTCAGTGGGGTTGGGTGTGGGGTCTGTGGGGTCTGTGGGGTCTCTGGGGTCTGTGGGGTTGGGTGTGGGGTCAGTGGGGTTGGGTGTGGGGTCTGTGGGGTCAGTGGGGTTGGGTGTGGGGTCTGTGGGGTCTGTGGGGTCTGTGGGGTTGGGTGTGGGGTCTGTGGGGTTGGGTGTGGGGTCTGTGGGGTCACTTATGGGGTCACTTATGGGGTTTATAGGGGCATTTGTGGGGTCAGTTATGGGGTTTGGGTTTTTTGGGGATAACTTTGTGCTAATTTGGGGTTTTTTTGGGGGGAATAAATTTGTGCTAATTTGGTTTTTTTTTGGGGGATAACTTTGGGCTTTTTTTAAGGATAACTTTGGGGTTTTTTTGGGGATAACTTTGTCCTAATTTGGGTTTTTTTGGGGGGGATAATTTTGTGCTAATTTTGTGGTTTTTTTGGGGAATAACTTCAGGAAATTTTTGGGGATAACTTTGTGCTAATTTGCGTTTATTTCGGGACAACTTTACACTAATTTTATGTTTATTTTGGGACAACTTTGCACTAATTTTGTGTTTATTTTGGGATAATTTCACACTGATCTTGTGTTTATTTTGGGACAACTTTGCACTAATTTTTGGCTTTTTTTTGTGATTTCTCCGCAGGGAATGCCAGCCCTGGCCCAACCGCCCCGGATGATGCCACACCTGGGGGGGCAGCCCCCCTACATCCCCCCCCCAGGGATGATCCCACCCCCAGGAATGGCCCCACAGCCGGGAATTCCCCCGGGAATGGCCCCACAGCCGGGAATGGCCCCGATTCCCACCCCACAGCCTGTGAGTGACCCCAAAACCGGGTTATTTGGGGGGGTCACAGCCAGGGAGTGACCCCAAATCTGAATTATTTGTGGGGTTTGGGGGGTCACAGCCAGGGAGTGACTCAAAATCTGAATTATTTGGGGGGTTTGGGGGGTCACAGCCTGTGAATGACCCCAAATCTGAATTATTTGTGGGGTTTGGGGGGTCACAGCCAGGGAGTGACCCTAAATCTGAATTATTTGTGGGGTTTGGGGGGTCACAGCCAGGGAGTGACCCCAAATCTGAATTATTTGGGGGGTTTGGGGGGTCACATCCCACCCCACAGCCCGTGAGTGACCCCAAAATTGAATTATTTGTGGGGTTTGGGGGGTTTGGGGGGGTCACAGCCTGTGAGTGACCCCAAATCTGAATTATTTGGGGGGTTTGGGGGGGTCACAGCCAGGGAATGACCCCAAATCTGAATTATTTGGGGGTTTGGGGGGTCACAGCCAGGGAGTGACCCCAAATCTGAATTATTTGGGGGGTTTGGGGGGTCACAGCCCAGGAGTGACCCCAAATCTGAATTATTTGGGGGGTCACAGCCAGGGAGTGACCCCAAATCTGAATTATTTGTGGGGTTTGGGGGGTCACAGCCTGTGAATGACCCCAAATCTGAATTATTTGTGGGGTTTGGGGGGTCACAGCCAAGGAATGACCCCAAATCTGAGTTATTTGTGGGGTTTGGGGGGTCACAGCCAGGGAGTGACTCTAAATCTGAATTATCTGGGGGGTTTGGGGGGTCACATCCCACCCCACAGCCCATGAGTGACCCCAAAACCGGGTTATTTGTGGGGTTTGGGGGGTTTGGGGGGTCACAGCCCGTGAGTGACCCTAAATCTGAATTATTTGGGGGGTTTGGGGGGTCACAGCCAGGGAGTGACTCAAAATCTGAATTATTTGGGGGGTTTGGGGGGTCACATCCCACCCCACAGCCCGTGAGTGACCCCAAAATGGAATTATTTGGGGGGTTTGGGGGGTTTGTGGGGTCACAGCCCACCCCACAGCCCGTGAGTGACCCCAAAATTGAATTATTTGGGGGGTTTGGGGGGTTTGTGGGGTCACATCCCACCCCACAGCCCGTGAGTGACCCTAAAAACTGGGATTTGGGGGGTTAATGGGGGGTTTGGGGGGTCACAGCCCACCCCACAGCCCGTGAGTGACCCTAAATCTGAGTTATTTGGGGGGTTTGGGGGCTCACAGCCAGGGAATGACCCCAAATCTGAATTATTTGGGGGGTTTGGGGGGGTCACAGCCAGGGAGTGACCCTAAATCTGAATTATTTGGGGGGTTTGGGGGGTCACAGCCCAGGAGTGACCCCAAATCTGAATTATTTGGGGGTTTGGGGGGTCACAGCCAGGGAGTGACCCCAAATCTGAATTATTTGGGGGGTCACAGCCAGGGAGTGACCCTAAAACTGAATTATTTGTGGGGTTTGGGGAGTCACAGCCAGGGAGTGACTCAAAATCTGAATTATTTGGGGGGTTTGGGGGGTCACAGCCAGGGAATGACCCCAAATCTGAATTATTTGGGGGGTTTGGGGGGTCACAGCCCAGGAGTGACCCCAAATCTGAATTATTTGGGGGGTTTGGGGGGTCACAGCCAGGGAGTGACCCCAAATCTGAATTATTTGTGGGGTTTGGGGGGTCACAGCCAGGGAGTGACCCCAAATCTGAATTATTTGGGGGGTCACAGCCAGGGAGTGACCCTAAAACTGAATTATTTGGGGGGTTTGGGGGGTCACAGCCAGGGAATGACCCCAAATCTGAATTATTTGGGGGGTTTGGGGGGTCACAGCCCACCCCACAACCCGTGAGTGACCCCAAAACCGGGTTATTTGGGGGGTTTGGGCGGTTAATGGGGTTAAAAACTTAATTATTTATGGGATTGATGGGGCTGATTTGGGGTCTATTTGGGGCCGTTTTGGGGCTGGTTTTGTTGGATTTTGGGGTTAATTTGGGACCCATTTGGGGCCAGTTTGGGGCTGATTTTGGAGCTGATTTGGGGCTGATTTTGGGGCCAATTTGGGACCAATTTCGGGTCTATTTGGGGCCGTTTGGGGGCTGGTTTTGGTCTGATTTGGGGTGGATTTTGGGCTGATTTGGGGCCCTTTTTGGTCAGATTTGGTGCCGATTTTGGGGGTAATTTTGAGGCTGATTTGGGGCCAATGTGGGATCATTTTTTGGTCAGATTTGGGGCCAATTTTGGGCTGATTTTGGGCTGATTTTGGGGCCGGTTTTGTTTGGATTTGGGGCCCATTTTGGGGCTCATTTGGGACAATTTTGGGGCTGATTTTGGGGCCAATTTGGGCCATTTTTGGTCAGATTTGGGGCTGATTTGGGGCCGATTTTGTGGCTGATTTTGGGGTGATTTTGGGGTGATTTTGGAACCGATTTTGGGCTGATTTGGGGCCTATTTGGGGCTAATTTTGGGGCTGATTTTGGTCAGATTTGGGGCTGATTTTGGTCAGATTTTGGGCCATTTTTGGTCAGATTTGGGGTATTTTTTGGGGTGATTTTAGGCCAATTTAGGGGCTATTTTGGGGCTGATTTTGGCTGATTTTGGGCCATTTTTGGGTTGATTTGGTGCCAATTTGGGGCTGATTTTGGGGCTGATTTTGGTCAGATTTGGGGCCAATTTTAGGTGATTTTGGTTGGATTTGGGGCAATTTTGGGACTTACTTTGAGTGATTTTGGGGCCATTTTTGGGCTGATTTTGGGCTGATTTTGGGCTGATTTTGGGGCCATTTTTGGGCTGATTTTGGGTAATTTTGGGGCCAATTTGGTGCTGATTTGGTGCCTAATTTGGGGCCAATTTTAGTCAGATTTTGGGGCTGATTTTGGGACGATTTTGGGACTGATTTGGGGCCAATTTTGGGGCCGATTTTGGGCCATTTTTGGTCAGATTTTGGGGCCATTTTTGGGGTAATTTTTATCTGATTTTGGTCAATTTTGGGGCCATTTTTGGGCTGATTTTGGGTGATTTTTGGGCCATTTTTGGGGAAATTTGGGCTGATTTTGGGGCCATTTTTGGGGTAATTTTGGTCAATTTTGGGGCCATTTTGGGGCCATTTTTGGTCAGATTTTGGGGCCATTTTTGGGCTGATTTGGGGTAATTTTGGGGCCATTTTTGGGCTGATTTTGGGGTAATTTTGGGGCCATTTTTGGGCTGATTTTGGGCTGATTTGGGGCCATTTTTGGTCAATTTCGGGGCCATTTTCGGGCTGATTTTGGGTCGTTTTTGGGCCATTTTTGGTCAGATTTTGGGCTGATTTTTGGTCAGATTTGGGGCCATTTTTGGGCTGATTTTGGTCAGATTTTGGTCAATTTTGGGGCCATTTTTGGGGTAATTTTGGGTGATTTTAGGGCCATTTTTGGTCAGATTTGGGGCCATTCTGGGGCCAATTTTGGTCAATTTTGGGGCCATTTTTGGGCCATTTTTGGTCAGATTTTGGTCTGATTTTTGGTCTAATTTTGGTCAATTTTGGGGCCATTTTTGGGCTGATTTTGGGTGATTTTTGGTCTAATTTTGGTCAATTTTGGGGCCATTTTTGGGCTGATTTTGAGTAATTTTGGGGCCATTTTTGGGCTAATTTTGGTCTGATTTTGGTCAATTTTGGGGCCATTTTTGGTCTAATTTTGGTGTAATTTTGGTGTAATTTCCATTTTTCCCCCCAGCTCTCGGAGAACCCCCCAAACCACATCCTGTTCCTGACAAACCTCCCCGAGGAGACCAACGAGCTGATGCTCTCCATGCTCTTCAACCAGTCAGTGCTGGGGAAAAAATGGGATTTTTTAGGAAAAAATTGGGATTTTGGGGGAAAAATTGGGATTTTGGTGCAAAAAATCTGAATTTTTTCGCAAAAAACCTTCAAATTTGGTGAAAAAAACCTGAATTTTTTGGTGAAAAATCTGAATTTTCATGAAAAAAATTGAATTTTTGGGGTGAAAAATCCTTCATTTTTTGGGGAAAAAAATCTGAATTTTTGGGGAAAAAAATCTGAATTTTTGGCAAAAAGCCCTAAATTTTGGGCGAAAAATCTTAATTTTTTTGTGAAAAATTCTGAATTTTTTGGTGAAAAAATCTGAATTTTCGGCAAAAAAATCTGAATTTTTGGGGAAAAAAATCTGAATTTTTTGGCAAAAAACCCCTGAATTTTCATGAAAAAAAATCGAATTTTTTTGCGAAAAATTCTGAATTTTGGTGGAAAAAATCGGAATTTTTTCACAAAAAAAAATCTGAATTTTTTGGCAAAAAAACCCCCAAATTTTGGGGTAAAAATTCCGAATTTTCAGGGGAAAAAAAATCTTAATTTTTCAGTGAAAAAAATCTGAATTTTGGGAAAAAAATCTGAATTTTTGGCAAAAAAAAAATCCGGAAAAAATCCAAAAAAATCCGAAAAAAATCCAAAAAAATCCAAAAAAAATCTGAAAAAATCCAAAATTTGGGGGGAAAAATTCTGTAAAAAATTCGAAAAAATTCTGAATTTTTTGGGCGAAAAATCTTAATTTTTTGCAGAAAAAAATCTTAATTTTTCGGTGAAAAATTCCTAATTTTTTAGCCAAAAAATCCTTATTTTTTCTGCGAGAAAACCTAAGTTTTGGGCGAAAAATTCCGATTTGTCTTGGGAAAAAAATCTGAATTTTTTCGCGAAAAAAGCTCTGAATTTTCATGAAAAAAAATTGATTTTTTTTTTGTGAAAAAAATCCGAATTTTGGGGTAAAAATTCCTAAATTTTTTAGGAAAAATATCTGAATTTTGGCGCGAAAAATCTTAATTTTTCTATGAAAAAAATTGAATTTTTTGGTGAAAAAAACTGAATTTTCGACCCATAAAATCGGAAATTTTTTTGCGAAAAAACCCCTGAATTTTGGCAAAACCCTCTGAATTTTCGCGAAAAAAATGAATTTTCGGCAAAAAAAGTCGGAACTTTTCATGAAAAAAATCTGAATTTTTGGTGGAAAAATTCTTAATTTTTCTGTGAAAAAAAAGGAATTTTTGGTGAAAAAAAATCTGAGTTTTTTAGTAAAAAAATCCCAAATTTTGACTAAAAATTCCTAATTTTTTTTTGACAAAACCCTGAATTTTCGGAAAAAAAACCCTGAATTTTGGGGGAAAAAACTCTGAATTTTTCATGAAAAATTCCTGATATTTAGGGAAAAAAATCTGAATTTTTTGTGAAAAAAAATCTGAACTTTTGGGCAAAAATTCTTAATTTTTCGTTGAAAAATTCTTCATTTTTTAGCAAAAAAATCTGATTTTTTTGGCGAAAACCACTGAATTTTGGGGCAAAAATTCCAAATTTTTTTGTGAAAAAAATCTGAATTTTTGGTGAAAAAAATCAAAAAAAAAAATCCAAAAAAATCCAAATTTTGGGCGGAAAAAATTCTGTAAAAAATTCGAAAAAATTCTGAAAAATCCCAGATATTTTTGATGAATTTTTTTTTGCTTTTCTGACCCATTTTTTTGTCTTTTTTTTCAGGTTTCCCGGGTTCAAGGAGGTGCGTTTGGTGCCCGGCAGACACGACATCGCCTTCGTGGAGTTCGACACCGAGGTCCAGGCGGGGGCGGCCAGAGAGGCCCTGCAGGGCTTCAAAATCACCCAGAGCAACGCCATGAAAATATCATTTGCCAAGAAATGACACCTCAGAGGGTGAAAAATACACAGAGAGTAAAAAAATGGGGGTGAAAGGGGAAAAATATAAAAAAAACGGGGGTGAAATGGAAAAAAAACAGCCAAAAATTGAAGAAAATGAGGATGAAATGGGAAAAAAATGGGGGTGAAATTGAAAAAAATTTTAAAAATGGAGTTGAAAGGGAAAAAATGGGGGTAAAAGGCGAAAAAACACCCAGAAAGGGAAAAAATGGGGGTGAAATGGGGAAAATATCAAAAAAAATGGGGGTGAAATTGAAAAAAAATCCAAAAAAATGGGGAGGGAAAGGGGAAAAAAGTCAAAAAAATGTGGGGAAAAGGGGAAGAAATCAAAAAAATGGCGTTGAAGTTAAAAAAAAAGGCTGAAATTTTAAAAAAAAATCAAAAACATGGGATTGAAATGGAAAAAAAATTTAAAAAATGGGGGTGAAAGTGGAAAAAATAAATGGGGTTGAAATTGGAAAAAAAACCACCAGAAATTGAAAAAAAAACCAGGGTTGAAATTAAAACAAAACAAAACAAAACCAACAAAAAACCAAAACAAAACAAAGAAAAAAAATAGAAAAAAAATGGGGTTGAAATTAAGAAACTTAATGGGGTTGGAATGGAAAAAAGAAATGGGGTTGAAATGGGAAAAAATGGGGGGGAAAGGGGGAAAAAATGGGGGAGAAATTGAAAAAAAAAAAGGAAAAAATGGGGTTAAAATTAGAAAAAAAACAACCAGATATTGAAAAAAAATGAGGTTGAAATGGAAAAAATGGGAGGGAAAGGGTAAAGGGGAAAAAATGGGGGTGAAATTGAAAAAAAAATGGAAAAAATGGGATTGAAATTGGAGAAAAATGAAAAAAAAATGGGGTTGAAATTGAAAAAAAATCAAAAAAAAATGGGGTTGAAATTGAAAAAAAACCCACCAGAAATTAGAAAAAACAGGGTTGAAATTTAAAAAAAAATGGGGAAAAAATGAAAAAAAAAAAAAAGGGGCTGAAATTTTAAAAAATGGGGTTGAAAAGGAAAAAATGGGGGTGAAATGGGAAAAATGGGGGTGAAAAGGAAAAAAACAACCAGAAAAGAAAAAAAAATTGGGGTGAAATTGAATAAAAGTGAAAAAAGATGGAGGTGAAATGGAAAAAAAATCCAAAAAAATGGGGGTAAAATGGAAAAAAAATGGGTGTGAAAGGGGGAAAAATGGGGGAGAAATGGAAAAAAAATCCAAAAAAATGGGGGGGAAAGGGGGAAAAAATGGGGATAAAAGGGGAAAAAATGGGGGGGAAAGGGGAAAAAAAAGTTAAAAAAATGGGGGAGAAAGAGGAAAAAAAATGGGGGGGAAAGGGAAAAAAATTTCAAAAAAAAATGGGGGTAAAATGGGAAAAAATCAAAAAAAATGGGGGTGAAATGGAAAAAATGGAAAAAAAATGAAAAAAATGGGGTTGAAAGGGGGAAAAAAATGGGGGTAAAAGGGGGAAAAAAATCCAAAAAAATGGGGGGGGAAAGGGGAAAAAAAAATAAAAAAAAAATGGGGGGGAAAGAGAAAAAAAATCAAAAAAATTGGGGTGAAAGGGGAAAAAATGGGGTTAAAATAAACCAGGCCCTGCAGGGCTTCAAAATCACCCAGAGCAACGACAGGAAAATCTCGTTTGCCAAGAAATAATCTTTATAAAGGTGGAAAATACACAGAGAGTAAAAAAATGGGGGTGAAAGGGGAAAAATATAAAAAAAACGGGGGTGAAATTGAAAAAAAACAGCCAAAAATTGAAGAAAATGAGGATGAAATGGGAAAAAAAATGGGGGTGAAATTGAAAAAAATTTAAAAAATGGAGTTGAAAGGGAAAAAATGGGGGTGAAAGGCAAAAAAACACCCAGAAAGGGAAAAAATGGGGGTGAAATGGGGAAAATATCAAAAAAAATGGGGGTGAAATTGAAAAAAAATCCAAAAAAATGGGGAGGGAAAGGGGAAAAAAGTCAAAAAAATGTGGGGAAAAGGGGAAGAAATCAAAAAAAATGGCGTTGAAGTTAAAAAAAAAGGCTGAAATTTTAAAAAAAAATCAAAAACATGGGATTGAAATGGAAAAAAAATTAAAAAAATGGGGGTGAAAGTGGAAAAAATAAATGGGGTTGAAATTGGAAAAAAACCCACCAGAAATTGAAAAAAAAACCAGGGTTGAAATTAAAACAAAACAAAACAAAACCAACAAAAAACCAAAACAAAACAAAGAAAAAAAATAGAAAAAAAATGGGGTTAAAATTAAGAAACTTAATGGGGTTGGAATGGAAAAAAGAAATGGGGTTGAAATGGGAAAAAAATGGGGGGGAAAGGGGGAAAAAATGGGGGAGAAATTGAAAAAAAAAAAGGAAAAAATGGGGTTAAAATTAGAAAAAAAACAACCAGATATTGAAAAAAAATGAGGTTGAAATGGAAAAAATGGGAGGGAAAGGGTAAAGGGGAAAAAATGGGGGTGAAATTGAAAAAAAAATGGAAAAAATGGGATTGAAATTGGAGAAAAATGAAAAAAAATGGGGTTGAAATTGAAAAAAAATTAAAAAAAAATGGGGTTGAAATTGAAAAAAAACCCACCAGAAATTAGAAAAAACAGGGTTGAAATTTAAAAAAAAATGGGGAAAAAATGAAAAAAAAAAAAGGGGCTGAAATTTTAAAAAATGGGGTTGTAAAGGAAAAAATGGGGGTGAAATGGGAAAAATGGGGGTGAAAAGGAAAAAAACAACCAGAAAACAAAAAAAATTGGGGTGAAATTGAAAAAAAGTGAAAAAAGATGGAGGTGAAATGGAAAAAAAATCCAAAAAAATGGGGGTAAAATGGAAAAAAAATGGGTGTGAAAGGGGGAAAAATGGGGGAGAAATGGAAAAAAAATCCAAAAAAATGGGGGGAAAGGGGGAAAAAATGGGGATAAAAGGGGAAAAAATGGGGGGGAAAGGGGAAAAAAAAGTTAAAAAAATGGGGGAGAAAGAGGAAAAAAAATGGGGGGGAAAGGGAAAAAAAATCCAAAAAAAATGGAGGGGAAATTGAAAAACAAAATGGAAAAAATGGGATTGAAAGTGAAAAAAACACCCAGAAATAAAAAAAATGGGGGTGAAAGTGAAAAAAAATCCAAGAAATGGGGTTGAAAGGGGAAAAAATGGGGGTGAAATGGAAAAAAAATCAAAAAAAATGGGGGGGAAAGGGGGAAAAAATGAGGGTGAAATGGAAAAAACTCAAAAAAAAAAAGGGGGTGAAAAGGGGAAAAAATCAAAAAAATGGGGGGGAAAGAGGAAAAAAATGAGGGGGAAAAGGGAAAAAAAATTTAAAAAAAAAGAGGGGTGAAATGGAAAAAAAAAACCAACTAGAAATCAAAAAAAATAATAATGGGATTTAAATTGAAAAAAAAAAAAAAAAAAAAAAAAAATGGGGGTGAAATGGAAAAAAATCCAAAATAATGGGGGGGAAAGAGGAAAAAAAATCCAAAAAAAAAATGGGGTTGGAATTCAAAAAAAAAACCATCAGAAATTAGAAAAAAACAGGGTTGAAATTAAAAAAAAAACATAAATAATAATAATTAAAAAAAAAAAAAAAAAAAAAAAAACTGAAAAAAAAAAACAGAAAAAAAAAAGGGGTTGAAATTAAAAAAACAACAACCAGAAATTAAAGAAAATGAGGCTGAAATTAAAATAAACCAACCAGAAATCAAACCCCAAATAAATCCTAAATGAACCCCAAATAAATCCCAAATAAACACAAAATAAATCCAAAAATAACCCCAAATAAATCCCAAATAAATCTTAAAAAAATCCCAAATAAATCCCAAATAAATCCCAAATAAATCCAAAATAAATTCAAAATAAACCCCCAAAAAATCCCAAATAAATCCCAAATAAAACCCAATTAAATTCAAAATTAACCCCAAATAAATCCTAAATAAATTCAAATAAATCCAAAATAAATCCCAAATAAATCCCAATAAATTCAAAATAAATCCTAAAAAAATCCCAAATAAATCCCAAATTAATCCTAAATAAACCCCAAATAAATCCCAAAATAAACCCCAAATAAATCCTAAATAAATCCAAAATAAATCCCAAATAAAACCCAATTAAATTCAAAATTAACCCCAAATAAATCCTAAATAAATTCAAATAAATCCCAAATAAATCCTAAAAAAATCCAAAATAAATCCTAAAAAAATCCAAATTAATCCCAAAAAATCCCAAATTCCTTTTCCTGATCCCCCAATGGGGTTTTTGGGGTTTTCAAGGTGATTTTTGGGGTTTTCCAGGTGGTTTTGGGGGTTTTCAAGGTGATTTTTGAGGTTTTTCAAGGTGGTTTTTGGGGTTTTCCCAGCATTGTACCCAGAGTCTCTCTGCAGACATTGCACCTGGAGCTGCCCCATAAAAAAAACCCCAAATAAAATCCTAAAATAAAACCTTTTGTGTCCCAAAAAGTGATTTTTTGGGGGAATTTTGGGAGGTTTGATCCTAAAATTTGGGGGGTTTGTCCCCTCCCCACTATCCCCATAGCCCCGCCCAGCGATTTTTCAGCCAATCACCGCCCGTCGCGCCTCTGACTCATCAGTTGTCAGGCAGAACTCAGCGCCTCTCCCAGCGCCAACCAATCAGAGACTGCGGTGAGTGATTTCCAGCCAATCAGCGCTTTTCCTGCTGTTGACTCATCAGTTGCCAGGCAGAGCTGGAATTTGGGGAGGGGGAGAGACCCCCAAATTGAGCTGAGATTGAGGGGGGATGAGACCCCCAAATTAAGCAGGAAATGAGTGATTTAAAGGACACCTTTGCTCAAAAAAAATCCACAAAATCATCTTCCCAAACTCATATTTTTTATTTCCCCTGTGATTTTAAAGGATTATTTACTGACAGAATTAATTCCCACAGCTCAATAAAAAGTCCAGCCAAGCAAGAAACTCCTTTAATTAGTTTTTCACTCATTTTCTCCATCTGTTGGAGTCCAGGACATCCCCTGTGTCCAGTCCTGTGTCCAGTCCTTGTGTCCAGTCTGAAAATCCACCAAATTTGGCCCAAAATTCAATTAAAGGGTCCTAAAAATCCGCCCTGAAAAGGTCGGGAAATCACTGCAGGGAAAGGGCGGGAACTGGGCGGGGAAAGGGGCGGGGCCAAGGAAAGGGCGGGAATCATGAGGGGAAAGGGGCGGGGTCAGGGACAGGGCGGGAATCGTGAGGGGAAAGGGGCGGGGTCAGGGACAGGGCGGGAATCGTGAGGGGAAGGGGCGTGGCTAAAAAGGGCGGGAATCATGAGGGGAAGGGGGCGGGGTCAGGGACAGGGCGGGAACTGTGAGGGGAAAGGGGCGGGGTCAGGGAATCATGAGGGGAATGGGCGCGGCCAAGAGGACCCGCGGTCCTAAAAGGCCCCGATTTGACTTAAAATCATAAAAATCGGCCGAAAATCCACCGTAAATCCACCAGGTTTAGACTAAAATCACCAAAATGTGCCAAAAAATATCCGGGACCGGGATCAGCACCGGAACCGGCACCAAGGCTGAGCCCGACACCGCAACTGAGACCGGCCCCGCACAGGCCCCGGCACTGGGACCGAGACCGAGACCAAAACCAGCACCAGAACTGGAACCGGGACCGAGACTGACACCACGACCGACACCGGCACCGGCACCGGGAGCGCTTCGGAACCGGCACCAGCACCGGGAACGCTCCGGGACCGCGGCCAGAACCGAGACCGGGAGCGCTCCGGGACTGAGACCGAGCCCGGAACCGGGACGGGGATGGGACCCGGAATCGCTCCGGGATCGGCTCCACGATCGCTCCGGGCAGTTTTGGCCTCGCCCCCGGCCGGGACTGGGAGGGACTGGGAGGTTCCCCTGGGCCGGGCGGAGCCGCCTCAATTCGTCTCGTTCTGCCGCCTCCATCCCGGGCTGTACAATCCCAGTGTGGGTTTTCGCAGTTTTTATGGATCTGGAGGGTTTTCTTTTTGTTTTGGTCCGAATTTGTTTTCTTTTTTCCCGCTTTTTGCGCTGCAAGATGGGGAAAAATTGTGAGGGGAAAGGGGCGGGGTCAGGGCGGGAATCGTGAGGGGAAAAGGGGCGGGGCCAAGAAAAGGGCGGGAATCATGAGGAGAATGGGGCGGGGCTAAAGAAAGGGCGGGGACTGGGGAAAGGGGCGGGGCTAAAGAAAGGGCGGGAATCGTGAGGGGAAAGGACCGGGGCCAATCAAAGGGCGGGGACTGGGAAAAGGGGCGGGGCTAAAGAAAGGGCGGGAATCGTGAGGGGAAAGGGGCGGAGCCAAGGAAAGGGCGGGAATCGTGAGGGGGAAGGGGCGTGGTCAGGGACAGGGCGGGAATCATGAGGTGAATGGGCGTGGCCAAAGCGACCCGCGGTCCTAAAACGCCCCGATTTGACTTAAAATCATAAAAATCGGTCAAAAATCCACCGTAAATCCACCCGAAGGGGCCCAAAATCCTTCGGGTCCGGGACCTGACCCTCTCCGGGATCTCCTCGTTCGCTCCGGGAGGTTTGTTCTCTCCCCTGGCGGTACCGGGAGGGCCCTGCCCGGTTTCCTCCGGCCCTTTCCCGCTCCAGAAGCGGCAGAACGATCCTTGTTGTTCATAAAACTCCTCTCGGAGCGTCCTGAACTCACCCAGTCGCTCCTAAACCCCTCAGGATGTCCCTAAATCCCCCAGGATACCCCCCAAAATCCACCAGGACCCCCAAAATCCCTCCCAGGACCCCAAAATATCCCCAAGACCCCCCAAATCTCCCCCAGGACCCCCAAAATCCCTCTCAGGACCCCCAAAATCCTCCCAGGACCCCCCAAAATCTCACCCAGAACCCCCCAAATCCCCCAGGACCCCCAAAATCCCCCCAGGACCCCTAAATCCCCCCAGGACCCCCAAAATCTCTCCAGGACCCCACCAAACCCCCCAGGACCCCCAAAATCCCTCCCAGGACACCCAAAATCCCCTCAGGACCCCCAAAATCTCGTCATGACACCCCAAATCCCCCCAGGACCCCCAAATCTCATCCAGGACCCCCCAAATCTCCCCAGGACCCCCCAAAATCTCATCTGGGACCCTCAAAATCCCCCCAGGACCCCCCAAAACCCCCCCGGGATCTCAAAATCTCATTTATGACACCCAAAATCCCCCCAGGACCCCCAAAATCCCCCCAAAATCCCCCCCAATTCTCTCCAGGACCCCCCAAATCTTATCCAAGACACCCCAAAATCCCCCCAGGACCCCCCAAATCTCATCCAGGACACCCCAAAATCCCCCCAGGACACCCCAAAATCCCCCCAGGACCCTCCGAATCCCCCAAATCTCATCCAGGACCCCCCAAAATCCCCCCAAATTCCCCCAGGACCCCCTAAATCCCCCCCAGGACACCCCAAATCCCCCCCAATTCTCTCCAGGACCCCCCAAAATCCCTCTCATGACCCCCAAAATCTCCCCAGGACCCCAAAATATCCCCAAGACCCCCCAAATCTCCCCCAGGACCCCCCAAATCTCATCAGGACCCCAAAATCTCATCTGGGACCCACAAAATCTCCCCCAGGACCCCCAAAATCCCCCCAGGATCCCAAAATCTCATTTATGACACCCAAAATCCCCCCAGGACCCCCGAAAATCCCCCAAATCTCATCCAGGACCCCCAAAATATCCCCAGGACCCCCCAAAATCCCCCCAGGACCCCCAAAATCCTCCCAGGACCCCCCAAAATCCCCCCAGGACCCCCCAAATCCCCCCAAATCCTCCCAGGACCCCCCAAATCTCGTCATGACCCCCCAAATCCCCCCAAGACCCACCAAATCCCCCCCAAATCCCCCAAATCTCATCCAGGACCCCCCAAAATCCCCTCCAGGACACCCCAAATCCTCCCCAGGACCCCCCAAAATCCCCCCCAAATCCCCCCAGGACCCCCCAAATCTCTCCAGGACCCCCCAAAATCCCCCCCGAGCCGTTTTTGGGGTGCAGCAGGTGCTTTATTACATTTGTACAACATCAGCCCCCCCCGGGCTCTCTATGGCTTGTGCTGGGGGAAAAGGGGGGGCAGGACCCCAAAACTGGGGTTTGGGGGGACCAGGACCCCAAAATTTGGGTTTGGGGGGACCAGGACCCCAAAATTTGGGTTTGGGGGGACCAGGACCCCAAAATTCAGGTTTGGGGGGGACCAGGACCCCAAAATTCGGGTTTGGAGGGACCAGGACCCCAAAATTGGGTTTTGGAGGGACCAGGACCCCAAAATTTGGGTTTTGAGGAGACCAGGACCCCAAAATTGGGGTTTGGGGGGACCAGGACCCCAAAAATTTGGGTTCACAGGGGACCAGGACCCCAAAATTTGGGTTTGGAGGGACCAGGACCCCAAAATTCGGGTTTGGGGGGACCAGGACCCCAAAATTGGGGTTTGGGGAGGTCTGGACCCCAAAACTGGGGCTTGAGACCCCAAAATTGGGGTTTGGGGAAGCCAAAACCAGGGTTTGGGGTGAAGGTGGGACCCCAAAATTCAGAATTAGGGTAAAGGTGGGACCCCAAAATTCGGGTTTGGGGAGGTCTGGACCATAAACCGAGGGCTCAGGACCCCAAAATTCGGATTTTAAGGTGAATTTGGGACCCCAAATTGGGATTTTGGGGGGTCCAGGACCCCAAAACCGGGACTTGAGACCCCAAATTTGGATTTTAAAGTGAAGGTGGGACCCCAAAATTCGGATTTAGGGAGGTCTGGACCATAAACCCGGGGCTTGAAACCCCAAAACCGAAGCTCGAGACCCAAAATTCAGAATTAGGGTAAAGATGGGACCCCAAAATTTGGATTTTAAGGTAAAGATGGGACCCCAAATTGGGATTTTGGGAGTCCAGGACCCCAAAATTTGGATTTAGGGAGGTCTGGACCATAAACCAGGGGCTTGGGACCCCAAAATTCGGATTTTAAGGTGAAGGTGGGACCCCAAAATTGGGATTTAGGGAGGTCAGGACCATAAACCGAGAGCTCAGGACCCAAAACCAGGATTTGGGGTGAAGTTGGGACCCCAAAATTCGGATTTAGGGTAAAAGTGGGACCCCAAAATTTGGATTTGGAGGGGCCTGGACCCCAAAATTGGGGCTTGAGACCCCAAAACCAAAGCTCGGGACCCCAAAATTTGGATTTTAAGGTGAAGGTGGGACCCCAAATTGGGATTTTGGGGCTCCAGGACCCCAAATCCAGGACTTGAGACCCCAAACCCGGGACTGGGATGAAGGTGGGACCCCAAAATTCGGATTTGGAGGGGCCTGGACCTTAAACCAAGAGCTCGGGACCCAAAATTGGGATTTTAAGGTGAAGGTGGGCCCCAAAATTCGGATTTAGGGAGGTCAGGACCATAAACCGAGAACTCAGGACCCAAAATTCAGATTTTAAGGTGAAGGTGGGATCCCAAAATTCAGATTTGGGGAGGTCTGGACCATAAACCGAGGGCTCGGGACCCAAAATTCGGGTTTGGGGTGAAGTTGGGACCCCAAATTGGTATTTTGGGGGGTCCAGGACCCCAAAACTGGGACTGGGATGAAGGTGGGACCCAAAAATTCGGATTTGGAGGGGCCAGGACCCCAAAATTTGGGTTCTAGGGTGAAGGTAGGAACCAAAAATTCGGATTTGGGTAAAGATGGGACCCCAAAATTTGAATTTAGGGTGAAGGTGGGGCCCCGAAATTGGGTTTGGGGAGTCCAGGACCCCAAAATTCGGATTTTAAGGTGAAGGTGGGACCCCAAACCCAGGACTGGGATGAAAGTGGGACCCCAAAATTCGGATTTAGGGAGGTCAGGACCATAAACCCGGGGCTTGGGACCCAAAATTCGGATTTTAAGGTGACGGTGGGACCCCAGACCCAGGACTGGGATAAAGTTGGGACCCCAAATTGGGATTTTGGGGCTCCAGGAGGGTAAATTGGGGCTGTCACTTCCTGCGGGGCCGGTCGGGGTCGCGCCGGGGCAGCCCCTCGTCGGTGGAGGACGTGGTGAGGAGCCCCTGGTGCCACCGGGCCAGCTCGGCGTGTTCCTGTGTGCTGGCGGCCAGAGCCCGCAGCCAGCCCTGCATCTCCTCCTGCGGGGCAGAAAATGGGGTTAGAGACCCCGAAAATGGGATTAGAGACCCCAAAAATGGGGTTAGAGACCCCGAAAATGGGGTTAGAGACCCCGAAAATGGGATTAGAGACCCCCAGAGCCCGCAGCCAGGCCTGCATCTCCTCCTGCGGGGCAGAAAATGAGATTAGAGACCCCAAAAACGGGATTAGAGACCCCAAAATGGGATTAGAGACCCCAAAAATGGGATTAGAGACCCCCAGGGCCCGCAGCCAGCCCTGCATCTCCTCCTGCGGGGCAGAAAATGGGGTTAGAGACCCCGAAAATGGGATTAGGGGCACTGAAAATGGGGTTAGAGACCCCAAAAATGAGATTAGAGACCCCGAAAATGGGATTAGAGACCCCAAAAATGGGGTTAGAGACCCCAAAAATGGGATTAGAGACCCTGAAAATGGGGTTAGAGACCCCGAAAATGGGATTAGAGACCCCAGAGCCCGCAGACAGCCCTGCATCTCCTCCTGCGGGGCAGAAAATGGGGTTAGAGACCCCGAAAATGGGGTTAGAGACCCCGAAAATGGGATTAGAGACCCCGAAAATGGGATTAGAGACCCCCAGAGCCCGCAGCCAGCCCTGCATCTCCTCCTGCGGGGCAGAAAATGGGATTAGAGACCCCGAAAATGGGGTTAGAGACCCCGAAAATGGGGTTAGAGACCCCGAAAATGGGATTAGAGACACCCAGAGCCCGCAGCCAGCCCTGCATCTCCTCCTGCGGGGCAGAAAATGGGGTTAGAGACCCCGAAAATGGGGTTAGAGACCCCGAAAATGGGATTAGAGACCCCAAAAATGGGATTAGAGACCCCGAAAATGGGATTAGAGACCCCGAAAATGAGATTAGAGACCCCAAAAATGGGATTAGAGACCCCGAAAATGGGGTTAGAGACCCCGAAAATGGGGTTAGAGACCCCAAAATTGGGGTTAGAGACCCCGAAAATGGGGTTAGAGACCCCAAAAATGGGGTTAGAGACCCCAAAAATGAGATTAGAGACCCCAAAAATGGGGTTAGAGACCCCGAAAATGGGATTAGAGACCCCAAAATTGGGATTAGAGACCCCGAAAATGAGATTAGAGACCCCGAAAATGGGATTAGAGACCCCAAAAATGGGATTAGAGACCCCGAAAATGAGATTAGAGACCCCCAGAGCCCGCAGCCAGCCCTGCATCTCCTCCTGCGGGGCAGAAATGGGGTCAGGGGGGCCCAAAATAGGATCAAACACCCCGAAAATGGGGTGAGGGACCCCGAAAATGGGGTTGGGGGCACTGAAAATGGGGTGAGGGTCACCAAAAATGGGGTTAGAGACCCTGAAAATGGGGTTTGGGACCCTGAAAATGGGGTTAAAGAGCCCAAAAATGGGTTTTGAGAGCCTGAAAATGGGATTAGGGACCCCAAAAATGGGGTCAGGGGTGCTGAAAATGGGGTGAGGGACCCCGAGAATGGGATCAAACACCCCAAAAATGGGGTCAGGGGCATTAAAAATGGGGTTGGGGACACAAAAAATGGGGTGAGGGACCCCGAAAATGGGATTAGGGGCACCGAAAATGGGGTCAGGGACACCAAAAATGGGGTTGGGGACCCCAAAAATAGGGTCAGAAATCCTAAAAACAGGGTCAGACACCCCAAAATCACCCCCAGACCCCCAAAATCACCATGAGACCCCCCAAAATCACCCCCAGACCCCCCAAATCACCCCCAGACCCCCCAAAATCACCCCCAGACCCCCAAAATCACCATGAGACCCCCAAAATCACCATGAGACCCCCCAAAATCACCCCCAGACCCCCCAAAATCACCCCCAGACCCCCCCAAAATCACCATGAGACCCCCAAAATCACCCCCAGACCCCCAAAATCACCATCAGACCCCCAAAATCACCCCCAGACCCCCCAAAATCACCATGAGACCCCCAAAATCACCCCCAGACCCCCCAAAATCATCCCCAGACCCCCAAAATCACCATGAGACCCCCCAAACCCCACAGGGACCCCCCAAACCCCACAGGGACCCCCCAAAACCCCACAGGGACCCCCCAAACCCCACAGGGACCCCCCAAAACCCCACAGGGACCCCCCAAATCCCCACCTCGTCCTTGGCCTGCAGCAGGAACTCGCTCCCGTCGCTCGTCCTGCGAGAGAGGAGGGACATTGTCACCTTGTCCCCGGGATTTGGGGGGTCAGGGCCACCAGGGGACCCCAAAAAAGGTGTCAGAGGCCACAAAAGTGGCATCAGAGACGCCAAAAAACAAAATGAGACCCCAAAAACGGCATCGGAACCCGCCCAAATCAACAGGAGACCCCAAAAGTGACACCAGATGCCACAAAAGTGGCAACAGACACCCCAAAAGTCGCTTCAGAAACCGCCTAAATCAACAGGAGACCCCAAAAATGGTGTCAGAGACCCCCAAAACAGCATCAGACACCCCAAAAGTGGCATCAGAACAAACCAAAGTCAACAGGGGACCCTAAAAACAGTGTCAGAGGCCACAAAAGTGGCATCAGAGACCCCAAAAGTGACACCAGAGACCCCAAAAGTGGCACCAGAGACCCCAAAAAATGGTGTCGGACACCCCAGAAATGGCATTGGAACCCGCCCAAATCAATGGGAGACCCCAAATTTGGCTTGAAAACCCACCAAAATCAAGAGGAGACCCCAAAAACGGTGTCAGACACCCCAAAAGTGGCAACAGAGACCCAAAAGTGGCTTCAGAAACCGCCTAAATCAACATGAGACCCCAAAAACACCATCAGAGACACCAAAAAACCAAAACGAGACCCCAAAAATGGCATCGGAACCCGCTCAAATCAACAGGAGACCCCAAAAATTGTGTCAGACACCCCAAAACCAGCATCAGAGACCCCAAAAGTGGCATCAGAGACACCAAAAAACAAAATGAGACCCCAAAATTGACTTCAGAACCCGCCCAAATGAAGAGGAGACCCCAAAAGTGACCCAGATGCCCCAAAAGTGGCAACAGACACCCCAAAAGTGGCTTCAGAACCCACTCAAATCAACAGGAGACCCCAAAAATGGTGTCAGAGGCCACAGAAGTGGCATCAGAGATGCCAAAAAACCAAAACGAGACCCCAAAAACGGTACCACAGACCCCAAAATCAGCAAAAAAAAAGCCCAAACCCCGAACTGACTTGAGCTTGAAGACGTTTTTCTTCTTCTTGTAGTCGGTGGGGCCACCAAAAGTGACACCAGACACCCCAAAAAATGGTGTCAGACACCCCAAAAGTGGCATCAGAACAAACCAAAGTCAACAGGGGACCCCAAAAACGGTGTCAGAGGCCACAAAAGTGGCATCAGAGACCCCAAAAGTGACACCAGACACCCCAAAAATGGTGTCGGACACCCCAGAAATGGTGTCAGAACCCGCCCAAATCAACAGGAGACCCCAAAAACAGCATCAGACACCCCAAAAGTGACATCAGAACACACCAAAGTCAACAGGGGACCCTAAAAACGGTGTCAGAGGCCACAAAAGTGACATCAGACACCCCAAAAGTGGCACCAGACACCCCAAAAAATGGTGTCGGACACCCCAAAAGTGGCTTCAGAACCCACCCAAATCAATGGGAGACCCCAAATTTGGCTTGAAAACCCACCAAAATCAAGAGGAGACCCCAAAAACGGTGTCAGACACCCCAAAAGTGGCAACAGAGACCCAAAAGTGGCTTCAGAAACCGCCTAAATCAACATGAGACCCCAAAAACACCATCAGAGACACCAAAAAACCAAAACGAGACCCCAAAAATGGCATCGGAACCCGCTCAAATCAACAGGAGACCCCAAAAATTGTGTCAGACACCCCAAAACCAGCATCAGAGACCCCAAAAGTGGCATCAGAGACACCAAAAAACAAAATGAGACCCCAAAATTGACTTCAGAACCCGCCCAAATGAAGAGGAGACCCCAAAAGTGACCCAGATGCCCCAAAAGTGGCAACAGACACCCCAAAAGTGGCTTCAGAACCCACTCAAATCAACAGGAGACCCCAAAAATGGTGTCAGAGGCCACAGAAGTGGCATCAGAGATGCCAAAAAACCAAAACGAGACCCCAAAAACGGTACCACAGACCCCAAAATCAGCAAAAAAAAAGCCCAAACCCCGAACTGACTTGAGCTTGAAGGACGTTTTTCTTCTTCTTGTAGTCGGTGGGGCCACCAAAAGTGACACCAGACACCCCAAAAAATGGTGTCAGACACCCCAAAAGTGGCATCAGAACAAACCAAAGTCAACAGGGGACCCCAAAAACGGTGTCAGAGGCCACAAAAGTGGCATCAGAGACCCCAAAAGTGACACCAGACACCCCAAAAATGGTGTCGGACACCCCAGAAATGGTGTCAGAACCCACCCAAATCAACAGGAGACCCCAAAAATTGTGTCAGACACCCCAAAAGTGGCATCAGAACCCGCCCAAATCAACAGGAGACCCCAAAAGTGACACCAGACACCCCAAAAAGTGGCATCAGAGACACCCAAATCAACAGGAGACCCCAAAAATGGTGTCAGACACCCCCAAAAACAGCATCAGGCATCCCAAAAACGGAATCGGAACCCACCAAAATCAACAGGAGACCCCAAAAGTGACACCAGACACCCCAAAAGTGACGTCAGAGACACCCAAATCAACAGGAGACCCCAAAAATTGTGTCAAGACACCCCAAAAGTGGCATCAGAGACCCCAAAAGTGGCATCAGAGACCCCAAAAGTGGCATCAGAGATGCCAAAAAACCAAAACAAAACCCCAAAAACGTCATCAGAACCACCCAAATCAACAGGAGACCCCAAAAATTGCATCAAGACACTCCAGAAGTGGCATCAGATACCCAAAAGTGACATCAAAACCCGCCCAAATCAACAGGAGACCCCAAAACCACCACTGAACATCCTCCCCCCCCCAAAAAAAAACAAAAAACAAAACCCAAACCCCGAACTGACTTGAGCTTGAAGACGTTTTTCTTCTTCTTGTAGTCGGCGGCGACGTCGCAGGCGGCGCGGTGCAGGCTGAGCAGGGGCTCCCCGGCGTGCGTGGCGCCGGCCGCCGGGCCCTTGGCGTCCTTGTAGAAACCCAGGTCGCCCTTGGCCAGGACGCAGTAGAGGTTCACCCACGACCTGCGGGGTTTGGGGGGGTTTGAGGGGTGGGGGAGACCCCCAAGATGGTGGGGGGTCATTGGAGGTGAGGGTTGGGTTGTTGGGGGAGCCTCAAACTCTTGGTGGACCCCCAAATTCTGGTGGGTTATTGATGGACCTCAACCCTTGGAGAACCTCCAACCCTTGGTAAACACCCAACTCTCGGAGAACCTTCAACCCTTAGAGAATTCCCAGATTCTGGTGGATCATTGATAAACCCCAACCCTTGGAGAACGTTCAAGCCTTGGAGAACCCCCAACACTTGGTGACCCCCCAACTCTAGGAGACCCCTCAACTCTTGGTGAAGCCTCAACTCTTGGAGACCCCTCAACTCTTGGTGAAGCCCCAACTCTTGGTGAACCCTCAACTCTTGATGAACCCCAACACTTGGAGACCCCTCAACCCTTGGAGAACCTTCAACTCTTGGAGACCCCCCAACCCTTGGTGAAGCCCCAACACTTGGAGACCCCTCAACTCTTGGTGACCCCCAAATTCTGGTGGACCATTGATGAACCTCAACCCTTGGTGAACCTTCAACTCTTGGTGACCCCCCAACCCTTGGTGAACCCTCAACTCTTGATGAACCTTCAACTCTTGGAGACCCCTCAACTCTTGGTGAAGCCCCAAATTCTGGTGGATCATTGATGAACCTCAACCCTTGGAGAACCTCCAACCCTTGGTGAACCCCAACTCTTGGTGAACCCCAACTCTTGGAGACCCCTCAACCCTTGGAGACCCCTCAACTCTTTGTGAACCCCCAACTCTTGGAGACCCCTCAACCCTTGTTGACCCCCCAACCCTTGGTGACCCCCCAACTCTTGGTGAACATTCAACACTTGGAGAACCTCCAACACCTGGAGACCCCTCAACCCTTGGAGAACCCCAAATTCTGGGTGACCATTGACAAACCTCCACCCTTGGTGAACCCTCAAAACTTGGAGAACCCCTAACACTTGGAGACCCCTCAACTCTTGGAGAACCCCCAAATTCTGGGTGAACCATTGACAAAACCCCAACCCTTGGAGAACCCCCAACACCTGGAGAACCCCCAACACTTGGACAACCCCCAACCCTTGGAGATGCCTCAACTCTTGGTGAACCTCCAGCTCTTGTTGACCCCCCAACCCTTGGTGAACCTTCAACACTTGGAGAACCTCCAACTCTAGGAGACCCCTCAACACTTGGAGAATCCCCAAATTCTGGGTGACCATTGACAAACCCCAACCCTTGGTGAACCCCCAACACCTGGAGAACCCTCAACCCTGGATGAACCCCCCAACTCTTGGTGACCCCCCAACCCTTGGTGAACCCCAACCCTTGGTGACCCTCCAACCCTTGGAGACCCCTCAACTCTTGGACAACCCCCCAAATTCTGCTGAACCACTGACGCCCCCCACCCCTCGGTGAGCCCCCCAGACCTGTTGGAGGCCTTCTTCCCGGCGCCGTCCAGCTCGTGCTTGCGCAGCAGGAACCCCTCGTGCGTCACCGTGTGCGCCGGCGGCGGCGGCGGCGGGGGAGCGCTGCCCTGTGCCGGCGCCGACCGCGAGCGCCGCGGCTCCCCCGGGCCCTGCGACGAGTCCTTGGGGCGCGGCCGGCGCCGAGGCTTGGGACGGTCACGGGCGCGGGGACGGTCCGGCCGGGGGGTCCTCTCCGGGAGAGCCTCGGGGCCGGCGGGGAGACGGGCCGGGGAGTCGCGCTCACGGGGCTGGGGATGGCACGGGACAGTGAGGGGACACTGGGGACACTGGGGACACTGGGGGATGTCCAGGGGGTCATCGGGGCCGGGGAGTCGCGCTCACGGGGCTGGGGATGGCAGGGGACAGTGAGGGGACACCAGGGGACACTGGGGACACTGGGGGATGTCCAGGGGACACTGGGGGATGTCCAGGGGGTCATCGGGGCCGGGGAGTCGCGCTCACGGGGCTGGGGACGGCAGGGGACACCAGGGGACAGTGAGGGGACACCAGGGGACACTGGGGGATGTCCAGGGGGTCATCGGGGCTGGGGAGTCGCAGTCACAGGGCTGGGGACACAAGGGGACACCAGGAGAGAGTGAGAGGACATCCAGGGGGACAGTGAGGGGACACTGGGGGATGTCCAGAGGGACATGGAGGGGACAATGAGGGGACACTGAGGGGGACATGGAGGGGACACTGAGGGATCTCCAGTGGGACATGGAGAGGACAATGAAAGGGACATGGAGGGGACACTGAGGGGACACTAAGGGGGACAGTGAGGGGACACTGAGGGATCTCCAGTGGGACATGGAGGGAACATTCAGGGGGACACTGAGGGGACACTAAGGGGGACATAGAGGGGAAACTGAGGGGTCTCCAGTGGGACATGAAGGGGCCACCAAGGAGAACCCAAAGGGCCACCAAGAGGAATCCAAGGGGCCACCAAGAGGAATCCAAGGGGCCACCGAGAGGAACCCAAAGGGCCACCAAAGGCTCACCAAGGGGACACCAGAGGGTCACCAAGGCACCAGCACAGACTCACCGAGGCCGGCACGGGGCCGCCCGCCTCCTTCTCCTGCAGCTGCTCCACGATGTCGGCCAGGGTGGCTTTGCTGCTGGAGGACATTTGGGGACCACTCTGGGGTCACCTCGGCGCCGTCCCCGTCCCCGCGGCGTCCCCACCGTGTCCCCGGTGTCCCCCGGCTCACCCGCTGCCCTTCCCGTCGTGCCGCGGCGGCTCCGGCTCGCTGGACTCCTGCCGCTCCAGCCGGCGCTCCCGGCGCTCCCGGCGCCGCTCCGGCCGCGCCTCGCCGCCCTCCTCGGCCTTGGGGGCGGCCGGAGGCTCCGCGGTGGTCACCGCAGCGACCGCGGGGGTGGCCGGAGGAGGCTCGGCCGGTGCCCCGTCGGCGGCCGGAGGCTGGACGCGGTCGAGCCGGGGCTGGAGGCGCTCCGGCCGCAGCTCGTGCCGGACGTAGGCCACGCGCGGCTCCGGCCGCCGAGGGTCGGCACCGGCCGGGGGCTCCGCAGGGAATTTGCGGGTCAGGAGGGGGGTCGGGGGCTGCTTGTTCTGCTCGGCCTTGAGCTTCTCCAGCTGACCCCAGAGGTGGGGTGGGGATGAGGGAGATGGGGATGGAAATGGGATGGAGATGGTGGAAATGATGGAGAAGGGGATGGAGATGGAGATGATGGAGATAATAGAAATGATGGAGAGGATGGAGATGAAGATGGGATGGAGATGGAGATGGGGATGATGGAGATAATGGAGATGGGAGGGAGATGAGATGGGGATGAAGGTGGGATGTAGATGAGATGGGGATGGAGATGGGGTGGAGATGGAGATGGTGGAAATTAGGGAGATGGGGATAGAGATGGAGATCATGGATGGAGATAATGGAGATGATGGAGATGAGATGGAGATGATGGAGATAATGGATATGGAATGGAGATGATGAAGATGGGATGGAGATGGGGATGGAGATGGGGATGGTGGAAATGATGGAGATGGGGATGGAGATGGAGACGATGGAGATGAGATGGGGATGGGGATGGAGATGAAGATAATGGAGATCATGGATATGGGACGGAGATGATGGAGATGATAGAGATGAAGATGGGATGGAGATGGAGATGAGATGGGGATGAAGATGGAGATGGAGTGGGGATGATGGAGATAATGGATATGGAATGGAGATGAAGATGGAGATGGAGATGGGATGGTGATGGACATGTAGATGGGGTTGAGATGGAGATGAAGGTGGGATGAAGACAATGGAGATGGAGATGGAGATGAGATGGGGATGAGATGGAGATGGGAAGATAATGGAGATCATGGATATGGGATGGAGATGATGGAGATGGGATGGGGATGATGGAGATAACGGAGATGAGATGGAGATGGAGATGGTGGAAGTGATGGAGATGGGGATGGGATGGGGATGATGGAGATAATGGATATGGAATGAAAATGAAGATGGGATGGAGATGATGGCGATGGGATGGAGATGGAATGGTGATGGACATGTAGATGGGAATGAGATGGAGAGGAAAGTGGGATGGAGATGGAGATGATGGAGATGAGATGGGGACAGGGATGAGTTGGGGATGGGACAGGAACGAAGATGAAAACAGAGATGAAGACAGAGATAACGAAGACAAAGCCAGCAATGGGAACAATGACAGAGATGGGACCAGAACAAAGACCAAGCTCAGATGAGGAGATGGTTCTGCTGAGTTTGAGCAGAGCCCAGCCCTGGGGACACCCTGGTGATACTGCTGGTGACACCCCTGGTGACACCCCCAGCCCTGGTGACATCCCCAGCCCTGCTGACATCCCACCCCTGCTGACATCCCTGGTGACACCCCTGGTGACATCCCACCCCTAGTGACACCCCTGGTGACACCCCTGGTGACATCCCACCCCTAGTGACACCCCTGGTGACACCCTGGTGACACCCCCAGCCCTGGAGACGTCCCTGGTGACACCTCTAACCCTGGTGACATCCCAGCCCTGGTGACACTCCTGGTGACATCCCTGGTGACACCCCTGGTGACATCCCTGGGAACATCCCTGGGGACATCCCTGGGGACATCCCTGGGGACATCCCAGCCCTGATGACACCCCTGGCCTGGTGACACCCCTGATGACACCCCTGTTGACACCCCCAGCCCCATCCTGGTGACACCCCTGGTGACATCCCAGCCCTGGTGACATCTTCAGCCCTGGTGACATCCCCATCTCTGGTGACATCCCTGGCCCTGGTGACACCCCTGGGGACATCCCTGGTGACACCCCTGGTGACATCCCTGGTGACATCCCAGCCCTGGTGACACCCCAGGTGACACCCCTAACCCTGGTGACACCCTGGTGACACCCTTGGCCCTGGTGACACCCTGGTGACACCCCTAACCCTGGTGACACCCCTAACCCTGGTGACACCCTGGTGACAGCGCCGTACCGTGGTGAGGCGCCGCAGGGAGCTGAACCTCTCCTCCCAGGCCGCCGCCGCTTTCCGGAAGGCCTCGTGCCGCCGGATGAGCTGCTCCACCTCGTCCACGCTGCTGCCCAGCTCCTGGCTCCGCAGCAGCGGCTCCTGCGCCGTCAGCCACGCGTCGGCCACCACGGCCTCCTGGGCAAACTGGTGCACCTCGCGCACTGCCGGCACAGCCGCGGCGTGCTCAGCGCCGAGGGGTCGCCGGTTCGGGGCTCATTTGGGGCCAGTTCGGGGCCGAGTTTGGGGGGATTTCGGTCAGATTTGGGGCCGAGTTTGGGGGGATTTCGGTCAGATTTGGGGCCGAGTTTGGGGTGATTTCAGTCAGATTTGGGGTGATTTCGGTCAGATTTGGGGCCGAGTTTGGGGTGATTTCAGTCAGATTTGGGGTGATTTCGGTCAGATTTGGGGCCGAGTTTGGGGGGATTTCGGTCAGATTTGGGGTGATTTCGGTCAGATTTGGGGCCGAGTTTGGGGTGATTTCGGTCAGATTTGGGGTGATTTCGGTCAGATTTGGGGCCGAGTTTGGGGGGATTTCAGTCAGATTTGGGGTGATTTCGGTCAGATTTGGGGCCGAGTTTGGGGTGATTTCAGTCAGATTTGGGGTGATTTCGGTCAGATTTGGGGCCGAGTTTGGGGTGATTTCGGTCAGATTTGGGGTGATTTCGGTCAGATTTGGGGTGATTTCGGTCAGATTTGGGGCTGGTTTTGGTCGGATTTGGGGCCGATTTTGGGGTGATTTCGGTCAGATTTGGGGCAGATTTGGGGCTGATTTTGGTGCCAGTTCGGGGGCGATTTTGTTGGATTTTGGGGTTAATTTGGGACCAATTTGGGGCCAATTTGGGGCTGATTTGGGGGCGGATTCGGGGCTGATTTTGGTCAGATTTGGGGCCGATTTAGGGATGATTTTGGTCAGATTTGGGGCTGTTTTTGGTTGGATTTGGGGCTGGTTTTGGTTGGATTTTGAGCTGATTTGGGGCCGATTTGGGTCTGATTTTCGTCAGATTTGGGGCCGAGTTTGGGGTGATTTCGGTCAGATTTGGGGCTGGTTTTGGTTGGATTTGGGGCCAATTTGGGGCCATTTTTGGTCAGAATTTGGGCTGATTTGGGGCAGATTTGGGGTTGATTTTGGTGCCAATTCGGGGCCGATTTTGTTGCATTTTGGGATTAATTTGGGACCAATTTGGGGCCAATTTGGGGCCATTTTTGGTCAGATTTTGGGGCCGATTTTGGGGCTGATTCGGGGCTGATTTGGGGCCAGTTCGGGGCTGATTTTGGGGTGATTTCAGTCAGATTTGGGGCCGATTTTTGGGATGATTTCGGTCAGATTTGGGGCTGGTTTTGGTTGGATTTGGGGCCAATTTAGGGCCATTTTTGGTCAAATTTTGGGCTGATTTGCGGCTGATTTTGGTGCCAATTCGGGGCCAATTTGGGGCCAATTTTGTTGCATTTTGAGTTTATTTTGGGACCCATTTAGGGCCAATTTGGGGCTGATTTTGGTCGGATTTTGGGGCCATTTTTGGGCTGATTTTGGGGTGATTTTGGGTGATTTTCAGTCTTACTTTGGGTGATTTTGGGGCTGATTTTGGGACTGATTTGGGGCCGATTTGGGACTGATTTGGGGCTAATTTTGGGGCCATTTTTGGGGTCGCCGCGGGGATGGGGGCATTGGGATGGGGGTGCCATGGGGTTTGGGGACATCTCAGGGCTTGGGGACACCTCAAGGTTTGGGGACACCTTGGGGTTTGGGGACACCTTGGGGTTTGGGGACATCTCAGTGTTTGGGGACACCTCAGGGCTTGGGGACACCCATGGTCTGCTGGCTCCCATAATTTGTTTTTCTTCATAATTTGGTGTCCTCCATAATTTGGTGTCACCCATAGTCTGGCCTCTCCCATAATTTGGTGTCCCTTCTAATTTGGTTTTTCCCATAATTTGGTGTCCCCATAATTTGATGTCCCCACACCCTGGTGACCCCCATAAACTGGGGGTGACCTCCAACACCCCAAGCCCTGCTGTCCCCCCACCACTCAACGTCCCCCAAACCCCTCCTGATGTCCCCCCAAACCCCTCCTGATGTCCCCCCAAACCCCTCTGATGTCCCCGCGGTGTCCCCTGGGGCTGTCACTCACTCTGCTGCAGCCACTCCCAGTGCTTGTCCCACTTCTCTGTCATCTCCTTCTTCTTGGCCAGCAGCTTCTCCATGTGGGATTTGATCTGTGGGGAGGGGGAGACGTGGGTCAGGACACCCCAAAATCCCTCCAGGCCCCGTCCCCACCTCGCCCCCCTCCCCGGGCACCTCGTCGGCCGCGGGGCTCTTGCTGAGGATGAGGGTCTTGCCCAGCTCCAGGCAGGTGGCCACGTTCTTGGCCCGGGCCTCCATCTCCGTCTTGAGGCTTTGGTGGTCGTTCATCAGCAGCTCCACCGAGGACACGTCCCTGGGGCGGGGCAGGGACGGGGTGGGCACAGACCCCGGCGTGGGGTGGGGATGGACGGGGGGCTGGGGGGGCTGGGAGGGGACAGTGGCACGGGGAAGGGGGTGGGGTCCTCCTAGTGGGAGAGGGTGGGGGGCTTGGGGCTGTGGGGGGACAGGGCAGGGACCCTCAGATGGACCAGGACATGGGATGGTGGCACCATGACAGGCCAGGACATGGTGGGACAGGACATGGATCCTCAGACGGACCAGGGCCCAGATCCTCAGATGGACCAGGACTGGGACCTTGGATCCATGTGGGACAGGACATGGATCCTCAGATGGACCAGGACACAGGATGGTGGCACCATGGAGATGCCAGGACATGGTGGGACAGGACATGGATCCTCAGATGGACCAGGACTGGGACCTTGGGATGGACCAGGACATGTCCTTGGGTCCATATGGGACAGGACATGGATCCTCAGATGGACCAAGACACAGGATGGTGGCACCAGGAGAGGCCAGGACATGGTGGGACAGGACACGGAACCTCAGATGGACCAAGACATGGTTTTGGAATAGACCAGGACTTGGATCCTCAGATGGACCAGGACTGGCACCTTGGGATGGACCAGGCCACATCCCCAACCACCTCCTCCCGTACCTGGGCTTCTCCCCGGCGCCCATCTGGTGGAGCACGCCGTCCATCCAGGCCAGCAGGTCCCTGACGGTGCCCACGAAGCGGATCTTGTCGGCCACGCTGGCCACGTGCAGCCGGCACTCCTCGCACGCCGCCAGCAGCTCCTTCCAGGCCCTCAGCACCTCCTGCTCCCTCCCGGCGATGGCCTCGGCGTTGTCGCCGGCGTAGAGCGTCCTCAGCTGCGCCGCCCCCTCCTGCAGCTGCCTCACCTGCGTCACCAGCACCTCCACGTCGTGCTCGAAGGCGTCCAGGGCTCTCTGCAAGGCTCCGGCCGAGCTCCTGCCCTCCCTGGCCGCCAGCTCGGGCAGGCGCTGCCGCTTCTCCTCGATCTGCCCCAGCACCTCCTTGCAGTCGTTGAAGAACTTGTGCAGCTCGTGCGAGGCCGCCAGCATCTGGGCCCGGGTCTCCATCAGCTCCAGGAGGTCGGCCCAGGCCTCGTTGACGCCGTCCTTCCACTCGGCGATGGTGGCGGCGTCGGTGTGGCCGTAGTCGATGAGCTCGTCCACCATCTGGTTGACGGCGGCGATGCGCTCCTGGCCCACGCTGCCCGTCTCGCTGGCGAACTCCAGGAACTTCTCCTGCAGCAGCTGAGGGGGGGGCCCGGGGCACCCGTGGGGCTGGGGTCAGGGCTGGGCGGGGCTGGGGACCCCCGGGTGGGGCAGGACCCCCACCCAGGGGACAGAGGTGACACCCAGGACCAGCAGGATGGGGCAGGGATGGTGGCAGGACCCTCACCCAGGGGACAGAGATGACACCCAGGACCACCAGGACGGTGCCAGGACCACCAGGATGGGGCAGGGGGCAGGGCTGGGTGGGGCTGGGGACCCCCAGGGTGGGGTGGGGATGGTGGCAGGACCACCAGGATGGGGCAGGGGTGGTGGCAGGGCCCCCACCCAGGGGACAGAGGTGACACCCAGGACCATCAGGATAGGACAGGAATAGTGACAGGACCCCACCTAGGGGACAGAAGTGACACCCAGGACCACCAGGATGGGGCAGGGATGGTGACAGGACCCCCACCCAGGGGACAGAGGTGACACCCAGGACACCAGGATGGTGCCAGGACCACCAGGATGGTGCCAGGACCACCAGGATGGGGCAGGGATGGTGACAGGACTCCCACCCAAGGGACAGAGGTGACACCCAGGACCACCAGGATGGTGCCAGGACCACCAGGATGGGTCAGAGATGGTACCAGGACCACCAGGATGGTGCCAGGACCCCCAGAACGGGGCAGGGACAGTACCAGGACACTCAGCACAGAGCCTGGAACACCCCCAGAACCCTCAGGACGATACCAGAACCTCTGACAGAGCTCAGAAAACCTCCTCATCACCCCACCCCGAGTCAGAACCTCCACCAAACTTCTCCCCCCACCTCAACCCACCACCAAACCCACCGCGGCGCCGTCCTGGCTCACCGTGACGTGCTCGAAGTCCTGCCCCAGCTCGGGCGAGCCGGCCACCACCTCCTTCTCGGCGATCCAGTGCTCCAGCTCGTCCACCTCGCGGTTGAGCTGGTAGAGCCAGTACTGCTGCTCCAGCTTGACCTTGCGCTCCTCCACCAGGTCCTTCAGAGACACGTACAGCCGGTCAACCTGCGACTGCCGCCTGCTGACCTGTTCGCTGCGTGAGTGAGGGACACGGCGCCCGTCAGCCCCGGCGGTGCCCGGGGGGTCTGGTGGGTTTGGGGTGGGTTTGGGGTGGGTTGGGGGCGTGGGGTGGGCGTGGACGGACCTCTGGGGGTGGCCGAGCTCCAGGAGGGCGCGGCACTGGCGGGAGAGTTGGGCGATGGTCTCCTCGTAGTTCTCGACGGTTTGTTCGGTGAGGAGGTGCTTCTTGAGGAGTTGGAGGGTGCTCTGCTCGTCCTGGCGTGGCGTGGGGTGGGGTTGGCCGTTGGACCCAACTCAATCGACCCAACTCAACCGACCCAACTCAACCGACCCAACTCAACCGACTCAACTCAACCGACTCAACTCAACCGACTCAACTCAACTGACCCAACCAACCGACCCAACCAACCGACCCAACTCAGCCAACCCAACCAACTGACCCAACTCAACCAACCCAACCAACCCAACTCAACCGACCTAACCAACCGACCCAACTCAACCGACCCAACCAACCGACCCAACTCAACCAACCCAACCAACCAACCCAACCAACCCAACTCAACCGACCCAACTCAACCGACCCAACTCAACTGACCCAACTCAACCGACCCAATTCAGCCAATCCAACCAACCCAACTCAACTGACTCAACTCAACCAATCCAACTCAACCGACCCAACTCAACCAACCCAACTCAACTGACCCAACCCAACCCAACCCAACCCGAGACCCAACCAACCCAATTCACCCAATTAATGAAACCACACAACCCAACATGACCAAACCAACCCAATTCACCCAATTAAATTAATCAATCCAACCAAGCTGACCCACCAACCCAACCTACCCAATCCAACCAACCCAACCACCAAAACCCAACCCAAGCAACCGCACCTTCCCCTTCTCCTCGTTCATCAGGAGCAGCTCCTGCTCTCCCAGCCACGACTCCACCTCGGCCACGTCGAAGTAGTACTGCTCCAGCTGGTAGGTGGCGTCCAGGGCCTGCTGCCGGCGCTCCGTGTGCTCCTGCAGCTCGGCCCACATGGTGCCCAGCCTCTCCAGGAGGCACCGCACGCCCTCGGCCTCGGGGCTCTTGATGGAGGCCACGGCGGCGGCGCGTTCCAGCACCTCGTCCACGCGGGGCCGGTGCACCTGGATCTCCCGGCGCAGGTTCTGCAGGGGTGGGGTGGAGGTGGGTGGGGGGTTTGGGGTGGGGAGGGTCCCCCCATCCCAGTGGGGGGTGTGGGTGCTGACCTGGTTCTTCTTGATGAATTGTTGGACGGTCTGGAGGTTGGTGCCGTGGTCCTTCAGCATGGCCAAGGGCAGGCGGTCCTGGACCCACATCTGGGGATGGGGTGGACCTGGGTGTCATTGCTGTGCCCTGTCCCCAGTTCTGTGTTCACCTCCATCCCATCTCATCTCCATCTCCATCTCCATCTCCATTTTTATTTCCGTCTCCATCTTCATCTCCATCTCCGTTCCACCACCATCTTCATCCCATTTTTATTTCCACCCCATTCATCTCAAACTCCATCCCATCTCCATCCCAACTCTATCATCATCCCTGTCCCCATTTCCATCTCCATCTCCAACTCCATCCTCATCCATTTCCATGCCCATCCATCTTCATCCCATCTCCACCTCCATCCCATTCATCTCCAACTCCGTCCCATCTCCATTTTCATCTCCGTCTCCAACTCCATCCCACCTCCATCCTCAACTCCATCTCCATCATCTCCATCCCCATCTCCACTCCATTCATCTCCATCTCCATCTTCATCCCTGTCCCGTCTCCATCTCAGTCCCCATCTCATCTCCATCCCCATCCCACCTCCATCTTCATCCCATTCATCTCCAACTCCATCCCATCTGCATCTACATTTCCATCTTCCTCCCTGTCCCATCCTCAACTCCATCCCACCTCCATCTTCATCTAATGCATCTCCAACTTCATCCCATCTCCATCTCCATTCCATCTCCAACTCCATCCCCTCTCCATTTTCATTTCCATCTCCATCTCCATCTCCATCCCCATCTCCATCCCCATCCCCATCTCCATCTCCATCTTCATCTCATTTTTATTTCCACCCCATTCATCTCCAACTCCATCCCATCTCCATCTCCATTCCATCTCCAACTCCATCCCCTCTCCATTTTCATTTCCATCTCCACCCCGTTCATCTCCACCTTCATCCCACCTCCATCTTCATGTCCATCTTCATCCCTGTCCCATCCTCAACTCCATCCCACCTCCATCTTCATCTAATGCATCTCCAACTTCATCCCATCTCCAACTCCATCCCATCTCCATTTTCATTTCCATCTCCATCCCCATCCCCATCCCCATCTCCATCTCCATCTTCATCTCATTTTTATTTCCACCCCATTCATCTCCAACTCCATCCCATCTCCATCTCCATCATTTCCATCTCCATCCCCATCTCCATCTCCACCCCATTCACCTCCATCTCCATCCCATCTCCATCTCCATCCCATTCATCTCAAACTCCATCTCATCCCCATCTCCACCCCATCCCCACCCCACGGCCCCCGGTACTCACCACTTCATCCTCCAGCTCGTGGCTGACCTGGTGGACCTCCTTGGAGGCCAGCAGGATCCTCCGTCGCTCCTTGAGGGGCTCGATGAGGCGCACGATGCGCGTCCCCACCGCGCTCTGCCGCTCGCCCACCGCCTCGCGCCCGGCCGCCTGCGCCGGCAGCGCCGCCGCCTGCGCCTGCAGCTCGCCCACCTCCTTGTACCACTCCTCCACCTGCGACTCCATCGTCTGCCGGGGGGAAAACGGGGTGGGGAGGGTGGTGGTGGTGGATGGGATGGGGCCTCCACCCAAACCTGGTGTGACTCCGACAGACAATGTCCCCCCGACAGACAACGTAACTCCAAGAGCAATGGCCATCCAAGACTTGGTGTCACCTCAACACTCAACGTCCCCCCAACAGCAATGGCCATCCAACAGCAATGGTCATCCAAGACCTGGTGTCACCTCAACAGCCAATGTCCTCCCAACATCTGATGACCATCCAACACCCAACATCCTCCCAACATCCAATGGCCATCCAAGACCTTTTTTCCCTCCAACACCGAATGTCCCCCAAACATCCGATGACCATCCAAGACTTGATGTCCCCCCAACACCCAACATCCCCCCAACACCCAATGTCCCCCAAACATCCGATGACCATCCAAGACTTGATGTCCCCCCAACAGCCAATGTCCCCCCAACAGCCAATGTCCCCCCAACAGCAATGACCACCCAAGACCTTTTGTCCCCCCAACACCCAATGTCCCCCCAACAGCCAATGTCCCCCCAACAGCAATGACCACCCAAGACCTTTTGTCCCCCCAACACCCAATGTCCCCCCAACAGCCAATGTCCCCCCAACATCCAATGTCCCCCCACCATCCAATGATCATCCAAGACCCCCGTCCCTCCAACACCCAATGTCCACCCAACATGTAATGACCACCCAAGACCTGGTGTCCTCCCACCATCCAATGACCATCCAAGACCTTTTATCTCCCCAACACCCAATGTCCCCCCAGTACCCAATGTCCCCCCAACATCTGATGACCATCCAAACACCTGATGACCATCTAAGACCTGGTGTCCCTCCAACACGCAGTATCCCCCCAACATCCAATGACCATCCAAGACCTGGTGTCCCCCCACCACCCAATGTCCCCCCAATACCCAATGTCCCCTCAACATCCAATGACCATCCAAGACCTTTTGTCCCCCCAACACCCAACGTCCCCCCAACATCCAGTGACCACCCAAGACCTGGTGTCCCCGCAACATTCAATGTCCCCCCAACACTCAATGACCACCCAAGATCTCCTGTCCCTCCAACACCCAATGTCCCTCCAATACCCAATGACCATCCAAACATCTTGTGACCAACCAAGACCTGGTGTCCGCCCAACACCCAATGTCCCCCCACCATCTGATGACCATCCAAACATCTGATGACCATCTAAGACCTTTTGTCCCCCCAACACCCAATGTCCCCCCAACATCTGATGACCATCCAAGACCTGGTGTCCCCCGACCATCCAATGACCACCCAAGACCTGGTGTCCCCCCAACACTCAACGTCCCCCAAACATCTGATGACCATCCAAGACCCCCTGTCCCTCCAACACCCAACGTCCCTCCACCATCTGATGACCACCCAAGACCTTTTATCCCCCCAACACCCCCCTGACATCCCCCCCGTGCCCACCTGGAGCCTCTTGAGCTGCCGGCTGACGCTGCGGAGGTCGGCGCCGCCGCCCACGGTCTCCAGCTGCTCCTCCAGCCGGCCCAGCCGCGCCTCCATGTCGGCGTAGCTCCGGGCCAGGCGCTCTGCGGCCGCCGCCTCGGCCAAGCGCCGGCTCCGGGCCTGGCTGGTGCTCTCCAGCTCCAGCCAACACCTCCTGAGCTCCTCCAGCTGCCGCCGCACCGCCCCGCTCAGCTCCGGCTTGGCCTGCACCAGCTCCTCGCCTTCCTGCGGTGGGGGGACACCAAAATTCGTCATTTGGGGGTTGGGGGGAGGTTTGGGGTCAAGGTGGGACCCCAAAATTCAGCACAAAGGGTTTGGGGTCAAGGTGGGACCCCAGAATTCATCCCAACGGGTTGGGGTCAAGGGGAGGTTTGGGGTCAAGGGGAGACCTCAAAATTTGTCATGAGGGGTCAAGGGGAGGTTTGGGGTCAAGGTGGGATCCCAAAATTCGTCGTGAGGGGTTGGGACAAGGTTTGGGGTCAAGGGGAGGTTTGGGGTCAAGGTGGGACCCCAAAATTCATCATGAGGGGTTGGGGCAAAGTTTGTGGTCAAGGTGGGTCCCCAAAATTCATCACAAGAGGTCAACGGGGAGGTTTGGGATCAAGGTGGGATCTCAAAATTCATCATGAGGGGTTGGGGCCAAGAAGGGACCCTAAAATTCATTCTGAGGAGTTGAGGTGGGGTTTGGGGACAAGGTGGGACCCCAAGATTCATTGTGAGGGATTAGGGTGGTGGGGAGATGTTGGTGGAGCTCATTCCCCTCTCATGGGGGTTATGGGGTCAATGGGGGACCCCAAAATTCATCACAAGGGGTTGGGGGTCAAGGTGGGACCTCAAAACTCATCACAAGGGGTCAAAGGGAGGTTTGGGGCCAAGGAGGGACCCTAAAATTCATTCTGAGGAGTTGAGGTGGGGTTTGGGGTCAAGGTGGGACCCCAAAATTCATCACAAAGGGTTGGGGCAAAGGTTTATTCATCATGAGGGGTTGGGGTGGGGTTTGGGGTCAAGGGGAGACCCCAAAATTCATCAGGAAGGGTTGGGGCAAAGGTTTATTCATCATGAGGGGTTGGGGCAAAGGTTTGGGGTCAAGGGAAGGTTTGGGGTCCAGGTGGAACCCCAAAATTCATCACAAAGGGTTGGGATGGTGGGGAGATGTTGGTGCAGCTCTTCCCTCTCTCATGGGGGTTATGGGGTCAAGGTGGGACCCCAAAATTCATCACGAGGGGTTGGGGCAAGGTTTGGGGGTCAAGGGGAGGTTTGGGGTCAAGGTGGGACCCCAAAATTCATCATGAGGAGTTTGGGACCAAGGGAGGAACCCTAAAATTCATTCTGAGGAGTTGAGGTGGGGTTTGGGTCAAGGTGAGACCCCAAAATTCATTACAAGTGTTTGAGGTGAGGTTTGGGGTAAAGGTGGGACCCCAAAATTTGTCACGAGGGTTTGGGGTTAAGGGGGGGACACAGAGAGACTCGAGGGGGGGACAATGGGGAGGTTTTGGGGGGGAACATGGGGAGGGTGACACCACGGGGGGGTGACACAGGGAGGTGACACCATGGCAGGGTGACACAGGGAGGTGACACAGTGGGTGTGACATGTGAGGAGTGACACCACAAGGGGTGACACAGGGGGAGATGACACCACGGGGTGTGACACAAGGTGGGGTGACACAGGAGGGGTGACAAGGTGGGAGTGACACTATGGGGAGGGGTGACACAGGAGAAGGTGACACAAGGGGGTGACACAGGAGAGGTGACATAAGTGGGGGGTGACACTATGGGAGGGTGACACCACAGGAGGTGACACATTTGGAGGTGACACCACAGGGGTTGACACTATGGGGGTGACACAGGGGGGTGTGACACACGAGGGGGGTGACACTAGGGGGGTGACACTATGGGGAGGTGACACTGTGGGGAGGTGACACACGAGGGGGGTGACACTATGGGGAGGGTGACACAGGGGGAGGTGACACAGGAGGAGGTGACACCACAAGGGGATGTGACACAAGAGGGGGACACAAGATGGGGTGACACTATAGGGGTGACACTATGGTGGGGGTGACACAGGAGGGAGGTGACACAGGGGGGTGACACGGTGGGAGCGACACTATTGGGGGGGTGGCACGAGAGGGGGACACAAGGGGGGTGACACGGGGGAGGTGACAGGATGGGGGGGACACAGGGACAGTGGGGAGTGACATGAGAGGGACGAAACAAGGGAGGTGACACAAAGGGGGTGACACCATGGCAGGGGTGACACTATGCGGGGGTGACACTATGGGGGGGTGACACCACAGGGAAGGTGACACAGGGGAGGTGACATAAGGGAGGTGACACCAGAGGGGGGATGACCTGGGGGGTGTGACATGGGAGGGGTGACACGAGTTGGGGTGACACCAAGGGGGGATGACACAGGGGGAGGTGACACCACAGGGTGGGGGGTGACACATGAGGGGTGACACAGGCGGAGGTGACACCACAGGGGGTGACACCACAGGGTGGGGGGTGACATAAGGGAGGTGACACAAGGGGGGTGACACCACAGAGTGGGGGGTGACACTATAGGGGTGACACTATGGGGGGGTGACACAGGGAGGTGACACAGGGGGAGGTGACACAGGGGGGTGACACTATAGGAGTGACACTATGGTGAGGGTGTCACAGGAGGGAGGTGACACAAAGGGGGGACACAGGGACAGTGGGGGGGTGACATGAGAGGGACAAAACAAGGGGGGTGACACAGGGGGGTGACACGGTGGGAGTGACACTATGGGGGGGTGACACCAAGGGGGTGACACGGGGGGGTGACACAGGGGGAGGTGACACAAGACGGGGACACAAGGTGGGGTGACACTATGGGGGTGACACAAGGGGAGGTGACACGGGGGGGGATGACACAGGGGGGTGACACTATAGGGGTGACACTATGGTGGGGGTGACACAGGGGGAGGTGACAAGGTGGGAGTGACACTATGGGGAGGTGACACACGGAGGTGACACCACAGGGGGCTGACACAGGGTGGGTGACACGAGTGGGTGACACCACAGGGGGGGTGACACTATGGGGGTGACACTATGGGGGAGGTGACACCACAGGGGGGGTGACACCACAGGGGGGGTGACACCACAGGGGGGTGACACCACAGGGGGGGTGACACTATGGGGGTGACACTATGGGGGAGGTGACACCACAGGGGGGGTGACACCACAGGGGGGTGACACCACAGGGGGGGTGACACTATGGGGGTGACACTATGGGGGAGGTGACACCACAGGGGGGGTGACACCACAGGGGGGTGACACCACAGGGGGGGTGACACTATGGGGGTGACACTATGGGGGAGGTGACACCACAGGGGGGGTGACACCACAGGGGGGGTGACACCACAGGGGGGTGACACCACAGGGGGTGACACTATCGAGGTGACACCATGGGGAGGGTGACACAGGGGGAGGTGACACAGGAGGAGGTGACAGGATGGGGAGGGGACACAAGGACAGTGCCAGGGGACACCACAGGGGGGGTGACACTATGGGGGGGGATGACACAAGGGGGGTGACACCACAGGGGGGTGACACAGGGAGGTGACACAGGAGGAGGTGACACTATGGGGGGGGGGACACCATGGGGAGGTGACACGGGGGGATGACACGGGGGGAAGGTGACAGAAGGAGGGTGACACTATGGGGGTGACATCATGGGGGGGTGACACAGGGGGAGGTGACACCAAGGGGAGGTGACACAACACAGAGGAGTCACGGGGACAGTGGGGGGGAGGTGACACCACCTTGGGGACCACACGGGGGGTGACATCACAGGGGGGTGACAGAGGGGGAGGTGACACAACATGACGCAACCAAAATTCGGGGCGGGGAAAGAAGAGAAGAAGAAAAAAAAGGAAAAAAAGGAGGAGGAGAAAAAGGAGAAAAAACAAGGAGAAGGAGGAGGAGAAAAGAAAGAAAAAAAGGAGAAAAAAAGGAGAAGGAGGAGGAGAAAAAGGAGGAGGAAAAAAAGGAGAAAAAAAAAGGAGAAGAAGGAGGAGAAAAAAAAGAAAAAAAAGGAGAAAAAGGAGGAGGAGAAAAAGGAAAAAAAAAGAAAAAAAAGGAGAAAAAAAAAGAAAAAAAAGGAGAAAAAGGAGGAGAAAAAAAGGAGGAAAAAAAAAGAAAAAAAGGAGAACGAGGAGCAGAAAAAAAGAAAAAAAAGAAAAACAAAAAGGAGAAAAAAAAAAGGAGGAGGAGAAAAAGGAGGAGAAAAGGGAGGAGAAAAGGGGGAGGAGGAGGAAGGGGGGTCTCTGCGCATTTTTATCTTTTCCTAAAAGAAAAAAACAAACCCTCATCCCCCCCACCCCTCCCCCACCCCCCCCCCCCCATTATTATTTAACCCTTTCCCTCCCTCTCCCCTCCCCCATTTCTCATTTTTCCCCGTCCAGGCCGAACCTTCTCGATCCTCTGGAGCCATTCCCGGTTCTGGGCGAGCTCGGCGAGAAAGGCCGGGTGCTGCAGCCACGGCTTGGGGGGGTCCCGCGGGGGAGGGTCCCGGGAGGGGTCCCCGGCCATCAGAGCCTTGTCCCGGATCCAAACATCCAGCTGTGGAGGGGGATGGGGAACACAGGCACAGCCGTCAGCCAGGGTGGGGAAGAAATAGTAAAAAAAATGCTATTTTTTAGGGGGTGTTAAAAAAAGAAATTGTGGTGTGGTAAAAAAAAAAAAAAAAAAAAAAAAATTAAAAAAAAGAGAGAGAAAAATAGGATTTCTCCGTTGAGGGGGGGGGATGGGGAACAAAGGCACAGCCGTCAGCCAGGGTGGGGAAGAAATAGTAAAAAAAATGCTATTTTTTAGGGGGTGTTAAAAAAAGAAATTGTGGTGTGGTAAAAAAAAAAAAAAAAAAAAAAAAGAGAGAAAAATAGGATTTCTTCGTTGAAAATAAAAATTAAAAAATTCTCCTTTTTTTTGTTGCCTCCAAAAAAAAAAAAAATAGTAAAAAAAAAGGTGGGTTTTTTTTGGGTGTGTTAAAAAAAAAATTATGGGTGTGGTAAAAAAAAAAAAAAAAAAGAGGAAAAAAATAGGATTCCTCCTTTAAAAATAAAAATAATAAAAATAATAAAAGAATTCCCTTTTTTTTGTTGCCCAAAAAAAAAATGCGTAGCAAAAAAAAAATAAATAAAAAAAAAAAGAATTGCCCCTTAAAAAATAAAAATAATAAAAAAAATTCCCTTTTTGTTGCCCCAAAAAAAAAAAAAAAAAAAGAGAAAAAAATAGGATTTCTCCGTTGAAAATAAAAATTAAAAAATGCCCTTTTTTTTGTTGCCCAAAAAAAAAAAAAAAAAAGAGAAAAAATAGGATTTCTCCGTTGAAAATAAAAATTTAAAAATTCCCTTTTTTTGTTGCCCCCCCAAAAAAAATAAATTAAAAAAAAATAGGATTTGCCCTTTAAAAATAAAAATAAAAATAGAAATAATTTCTCTTCTTTTGTTGCCCAAAAAAAAAAATTATGTAACACACAAAAAAAAAAAAAAAGAAAAAAGAGGAAAAAAAAAGGAAATTTCTCTCGGTAAAAAAAAAAAAATAGAATTTCCCCTTTAAAAATAAAAATAATTCCCTTTTTTTGTTGCCCAAAAAAATTTTTTTTTATGTAAGAAAAAAAATTTCCCTTTTCTGTTACAAAAAAAAAAAAAAAAAAAAATTACGTAACAAATAAATAAATAAATAAATAAAATTCTCCTCAAAAAAAAAAATTCAATTTCTCTCCGGAAAAAAAAAAAAAATAAATTCCCCCCTCAAAAAAAAAAAGAAAAAAATTCTCCCTTAAAAAAAAATTTAAATTCCCCTCCTCAAAAAAAAAAAAAAAAATTAAATTCCCCTCAAAAAAAAAAAAAAAAAAAAAAAAAAAAAATCTCTCTCAAAAAAAAAAAACTTAAAAAAATAAAATCTTCCTTAAAAAAAATATTAAAAATAAAATTAATAATAATTTAAAAAAATAAATGGGGGGAGGTTTTCCTTTTTTCCTAAAAAAAAAAATAATCCTATTTATTTTTTTTTTTGGGCCTCTAAAAAATCCGCAAAAAAAAAAAAAAAAAAGCAGCAGAGATGGAAGGAGGAGAAAATCCCCCCCCGCTTAAAAATAAATAAATAAAAATTCCTTTTTCTCCTCCAAAATAAACAGAGAGGGAAAACCCCCCCTCTCCTTCTTTTTATTTATTTCCAAAATAAAAACAACAGAGGGGGAAAAAAAGGGGGGGGGGGAGAGAAAAAAACCCCTCCTGATTTTTATCTCAAAATAAACAAACCCTTTTCCCTAAAAAAAAAAAAAAAAAAAAAAAAAAATAAAATAAAATAAAATAAAATAAAATAAAATAAAAAATCCTAAAAAAAAATCGGAGGAAAAAGGCGAGAAAATCCCCCTCCTCCTTTATTTATTTTATTTTATTTTATTTTTTTCCAGAAAAAAAAGGCGGATTTGGGGTCGAAAAGGGGGAGGAGGATGAGGATGGAGGAGGAGGAAGGGGAGGGAGGAGGAGGAAAAATGAGGAGGGAGAGGGAGGAGGGAAAAGGAGGAGGAGAAATGAGGAGGAAAAAGATGGAGAAGGAGCAAAAATGAGGAGGGAGAAGGAGAAAAAGGATAAAAATGAGGAAAAATAAGGATGGAGAAGAAAGAAAAGGATAAAAAATGAGGAGGGAGAGGGGAAAAAAAAGGAGGAAAAAGATGCAGAAGGATAAAAAAAAATGAAAATGGAGAAGGAAGAAAAAAAAAGAGGAAAAATAGGAAAAGGATGAAAAGGATGAAGAGGATGAAAAAGGATAAAAAATGAGGATGGAAAAGGAAGAAAAGGATGGAGAAAAATAAAAAATGAAGATGGAGAAGGAGAAAAAGGATGGAGGAGGAAAAATAAAGATGGAGAAGGAAGAAAAGGATAAAAAATTAAAATGGAGAAGGAAGAAAAAGATGGAGAAGGATGAAAAAATAAAAATGGAGAAGGAAAAAAGGATGGAGGAGGAAAAATAAAGATGGAGAAGGAAAAAAGGATAAAAAATGAGGAGGGAGAAGGAAGAAAAAAGAGGAAAAATAGGAAAAGGATGAAGAGGATGAAGAGGATGAAAAAGGATAAAAAATGAAGATGGAGAAGGAAGAAAAAGATAAAAAAATAAAGATGGAGAAGGAAAAAAAAGGATGGAGAAGGAAGAAAAGGATGAAAAATGAAGATGGAGAAGGAGGGAAAGGATGAAAAATGAGGATGAAAAGGATGGAGAAGGAGGAAAAATAAAGATGGAGAAGGAAAAAAAGGATGGAGGAGGAAAAATGAGGAGGGAGAAGGAAGAAAAGGATAAAAAATTAAGATGGAGAAGGAAGAAAGATGGAGGAGGAGGGAGGGGATAAAAAAGGATAAAAAATGAAAATGGAGGAGGAAGAAAAGGATAAAAAAATGAAAATGGAGGAGGAGGAAAAAGGATGAAAAATGAGGATGGAGAGGATGAAAATTAAGATGGAGAGGGAGGAAAGGATGGAAAAGGAGGAAAAAGATCCAGAAGAGGCTCCGGAGGAGGAGAAGGGAAGGAGGGAAGGAAGGGAAGGGGAGGACGCGGCACAGGCCGGGAGGAGCCTCCGGGAGCCGCCAAAAACAGCCCCAGCGGGGGAGCCGCGAGCATGGAAAAATAGAGAAAAAATGGCTGAAATCAAGGAAAAATGGGCGGAAATATAGGGGGAAAATGGGCAGAAATAAAGGAAAAAATGGGCTGAAATATGGGCAAAAAATGGGCTGAAATATAGGGGGACAATGGGCAGAAATATAGGGAAAAATGGGCGGAAATATAGGAAAAAATGATCCGGAAAATAGGAAAAAAATGGGCAGAAATGCAGAAAAAATGGCCCCAAAATATAGGGAAAAATTGGGCTGAAATATAGAAAAAAAATGGGCTGAAATGTAGGGAAAAATGGGCTGAAATGTAGGGAAAAAATGGGCTGAAATATAGGGAAAAAATGGGCTGAAATGTAGAAAAAATGGGCTGAAATGTAGAAAAAAATGGGCTGAAATACAGGGAAAAAATGGGCTGAAATGCAGCAAAAAATGGCCCCAAAATATAGGGAAAAATGATCCGGAAAATAGGAAAAAAAATGGCCCTGAAATGCAGAAAAAATGGGCTGAAATGTAGAAAAAAATGGGCTGAAATGTAGGGAAAAATGGGCTGAAATAAAGAAAAAATGACCCCAAAATATTGGCAAAAATGATCCGGAAAATAGGCAAAAAAATGGCCCCGAAATGCAGCAAAAAATGGGCTGAAATGTAGAAAAAAATGGGGTGAAATGTAGAAAAAAAATGGGGTGAAATGTAGAAAAAAATGGGGTGAAATGTAGGGAAAAACGGGCTGAAATAGAGGAAAAAATGGGCTGAAATGCAGCAAAAAATGGGCAGAAATGTAGCAAAAAATGGGCAGAAATGCAGAAAAAATGGCCCCAAATCCAGCCAAAAATGGCTGCAAATCCACCCCTAAAATGCCCCCAAAATTCACCCCAAAATGCCCTGAAATACAACCAAAAATGTCCCGAAATACAGACAAAAATGGCCCCAAATCCACTCCAAAATCCACCCCAAATCCGGCCAAAAATGGCCCCAAATCCAGCCAAAAATGCCCCAAAATTCACCCTAAAAGACACCCCAAAATGCCCCAAATCCAGCCAAAAATCGCCCCAAATCCACTTCAAAACCACCCCAAAATTCACCCCAAAGATCACCCTGAAATCCACCTCAAAATGCCCCCAAATCCACCCCAAATCCACCCCATAATTCCCATAATTCCGTAAAACCAGGACAAAATCCACCCCAAAATGCCCCCCAAATCCACACTAAAATCATCCCAAAAATCACCAAATCCACCCCAAAATTCACCCCAAATCCACCTCAAATCTACCCCATAATCCCCCCAAAACTATGACAAAATCCACCCCGAACCCACTCAAAAATGCCCCCAAAATTCACCCCCAAATCCACCTCAAAAATCCCTCCCAAAATTCACAAAATCTACCCCAAAATGCCCCAAATCCCCCCAAACCCACCTCAAATCTACCCCATAATCTCCTCAAAACCACGACAAAATCCACCCCAAAAAGCCCCCAAAATTTACCCCAAAATGCCCCGAAATCCAGCCAAAAATGCCCCAAATCCACTCCAAAATGGGATTTTGGGGAGGTGTCCCACATTTTGGTTGTGTTTGGGATTTTTGAGGGGATTTGGCATTTTGGGGAGGGAGGTCAGATTTTAGGGGGTCTCATATTTTGGGGAGGTCTCAGATTTTGGGGTTGTTCGTGATTTTTGGGGGCGGTTGGGATTTTGGGGGGAATTTTGGATTTTGAGGAGGCATCTCAGATTTTGGGGATCCCAGATTTTGGGGACTCATATTTTGGGGAGGGGATTTGGGATTTTTTGGGGGGATTTTGGGGGGATTTTGTGTCTCTGACCTCGCGGCAGTCCTGCAGGAACCTCTGGAGCTCCAGGTGATCCTGGAGCCGCCGCGTCCATTCCTGGGCCAGCTGATGGTTCCTCTGGCTCCTGCACAGGGGGGGGACCCCTAATTAACCTAATTAACCTTTAATTAACCCCCCATTAACCCCTCATTAAACCCTGAACCGCCCCTCAAATGGGGAAACTGAGGCACGACGTTCCTGGCAAATCCATCCGCGGTCCTGGGGGGTCCTGGGGGGAATTTTGGGGTCCTGGATGGAATTTTGGGGTTCTGGGTGGTTTTGATGGGTTCTGGGTGGAATTTTGGGGTCCTGGATGGAATTTTGGGGTTCTAGGTGGAATTTTGGGGTCCTGGATGGAATTTTGATGGGTTGTGGATGATATTTGAGGTTCTGGATGGAATTTTGAGGCTCTGGGTGGAGTTTTGGGGTCCTGCCCAGTTTTGATGGGTTCTGGGTGGAATTTTGGGGTCCTGGATGGAATTTTGGGGTTCTAGGTGGAATTTTGGGGTCCTGGGTGGAATTTGAGGCCCTGGGTGTGTTTTTTTGGGGTCCTGGATGGTATTTTGGGGTCCTGGATGGAATTTTGATGGGGTTTTAGGTGAAATTTTGGGGTCCTGGGTGTATTTTTGAGGTCTTGGGTGGTTTTGACGGGTTCCAGGTGGAATTTTGGGGTCCTGTATGGTATTTTTGGGGTCCTGGATGGTATTTTGGGGTCTTGGATGGAATTTTGGGGTCCTGGATGGTTTTGATGGGTTCTGGATGGTATTTTGGGGTCCAGGATGGATATTTGAAGTTCTAGGTGAAATTTTGGGGTCCTGGATGGAATTTTGAGGCACTTTGTGTGTTTTTTGGGGTCCTGGGCGGTTTTGATGGGTTCTGGATGAAATTTTGGGGTCCTGGGTGGTTTTGATGAGGTTTTAGGTGAAAATTTTGGGGTCCTGGATGGAGTTTTGGGTCCTGGATGGAATTTTGACATCCTGGGTGGTTTGATGGGTTCTGGATGGTATTTTTGGGGTTCTGGGTGTTATTTTGGGGTCCTGGATGGAATTTTGGGGTCCTGGATGGATATTTGAGGTTCTGGATGGAATTTTGATGGGTTCTGGATGATGTTTGAGGTTCTGGATGGAATTTTGAGGTGCCGGGTGTGTTTTTTTGGGGTCCTGGGTGGTTTTGATGGGTTCTGGGTGGAATTTTGGGATCCTGGATGGAATTTTGGGGCCCTGGATGGATATTTGAGGTTCTGGGTGGAATTTTGGGGTCCTGGGTGTACTTTTGAGGTCCTGGATGATATTCTGGGGTCCTGGATGGAGTTTTGGGCTCCTGAATGGAATTTTGACATCCTGGGTGGTTTTGATGGGTTCTGGATGGAATTTTGACACACTTGGTGTGTTTTTTGGGGGTCCTGGGTGGTTTTGACGGGTTCTGGATGGAATTTTGATGTCCTGGATGGATATTTGGGGTCCTGGATGGAATTTTGATGGGTTCTGGATGATGTTTGAGGTTCTGGATGGAATTTGAGGTGCGGGGTGTGTTTTTTTGGGGTCCTGGGTGGTTTTGATGGGTTCTGGGTGGAATTTTGGGATCCTGGATGGAGTTTGGGGTCCTGAATGGGATTTTGACATCCTGGGTAGTTTTGATGGGTTCTGGATGGAATTTTGAGGCACTTTGTGTGGTTTTTTGGGGTCCTGGATGGTATATTGGGGTTCTGGGTGAAATTTTGGGGTCCTGGATGGATATTTGAGGTTCTGGATAGAATTCTGATGGGTTCTGGATGATGTTTGAGGTTCTGGATGGAATTTTGAGGTGCTGGGTGTATTTTTTTGGGGTCCTGGGTGGGTTTGATGGGTTCTGGGTGGAATTTTGGGGTCCTGGATGGAATTTTGAGGTCCTGGATGGAGTTTTGAGGTTCTGGGTGGAATTTTGGGCTCCTGAATGGAATTTTGACATCCGGGGTGTTTTGATGGGTTCTGGATGAAATTTTGGGGTCCTGGATGGAATTTTGGGGTCCTGGATGATGTTTTGGGGTTCTGGATGGAATTTTAATGTCCTGGGTGGTTTTGATGGGCTCTGGGTGGAATTTTGGGGTCCTGGATGGATATTTGAGGTTCTGGGTAGAATTTTGAGGTCCCAGGTAATGTTTTGAGGTCCTGGGTGGTTTTGATGGGTTCTGGGTGGGATTTTGGCATCCCAGGTATTTTTGGGTGTATAAAAATACATTTTTGGGTATTTTGGGGGTATTTTGGGAGTATTTTGGGGTATTTTTGGGCCCCCAGCTGTCCCGAGGGGTCCCATACCCAGTTTTGACGAGCTCCAGGTGGAACTCTGGCTCCTGGGTGTATTTTTGGTGTATTTTCGGGCCCCGTTACCTGTCCCTGAGCCCGTCCATGGCCTCGGCCACGCGGTCGCTGTGCAGGTTCCGCTGGCGCCGGAGGCTCTCCCCGGCCTGCAGCACCTGCTGCACCTTCTGCAGGTTCAGCTCCAGGGTGGTGCTGAAGTCCCTGTGCCTCTTCAGGGCCTTGCTCACCCCCTCCAGCGTGTCGGGCAGCTCGGCGTGGGCCAGGGTGGTCTCCTGGGGGGGTTTGGGGGGCTTTGGTGACCCCTTGGGGTGGTCACTGAGGGGCCAGGGGGGGGTGCACCCGGCCAAATACAGAAATTGGGGGTTGTGCCCAGAAAAATCCATCAAATAGGAGTTGTCACCACCCAAATCCAGCAACCAGGAGCTTCTACAGACCATCCCCACCACCCAAAATCTTCTTCCACCCAAACCCACCACCCCAGATCTTCTCCCACCTAAACCCACCTTCTCCCACCCCTCACCTCCATCACCCACCCCTCATCCCCACCACCCCAGACCTTTTCTCCCACCCAAATCCCCATCACCCACCCCTCATCTTCATCACCCCAGACCTTCTCCCACCCAAATCCATCACTCAGGGCCTTCTATAAATCATTCCCACCACCCAAAATCCTCTCCCACCCAAACCCACCACCCCAGACCTTCTCCCACCCCTCAAACCCACCACCCCAGACCTCCAACCTAAACCCAACTTCTCCCACCCCTCATCCCCATCACCCCAGACCTTCTCCCACCCCTCAAACCCACCACCCCAAACCTTCTCCCACCCCTCACCCCCTCCTCCTCCCAGCCCTGCTGCCCCACCTGGTTGTAGAGGCAATTCTGGCACTGCTGCACGTCCCTGAGGAAGAGCTGGAAGACGTGGGACTGCACCAGGACCTCCCTCCTCATCTCCCAGCTCTGCAGGAGCTTCCCCCAGCCGGCGTCCAGCTTGTGCAGCCACTGCTGCAGGGACAGGTGGGGCACCTCCATCTCCTCCAGGGCCAGCAGCTCGCTGGCCGCCTGGATCTTGGCGTAATCCTCCTCGTAGCCGTTGATCTCCTCCTTGAGGGCCACGTGGACGTTGAGCAGCCTCTCGGCCTCGGCCAAACTCTGGGGCACCTCCTGAGACCCGACGGCCGCTTGAGTCTTCACCAACCAGCCCCAAAAAATTATCCAGGTCTTGGATGAACTGCTGGAGCCTCCCGGCCACCGTCAAAGTGTCCTCGCAGCCCTGCAGGGCTCTCTTGAGGTCGTCCCACTCGTGGCTGATCTCCTCGAAGGGCAGGAGGATTTCCAGGGCTCGGGTGGGGTGGGAGGCGGCCAGAGCCTTCTCCCTCCTGCTGGAGCTGCAGCAGCCGCGGCTCCAGGGCCACCAGCGCGGCCTCCATGGTGGACAATCGGCGCTGCAGGGCCACCACCCCGCCCAGGTCGGCGTCCCCGGAGCGCGTGGCCTCGATGGCTTTTCTCTTCTCCCTCACCTGCGCCTTCATCTCGCCGCACTCCAGCAGGAAGTTCTGGATCTTCAGCACCGAGCTCAGCTGGCTCTTCTTGGTCTCCACCAGCTCCACCACGCGGTTCCAGCTGGGGGGATCGGGGGGATGGAGGAGGGGGAGAGCCTGAGGTGGGGTGGGGGTCACCGGGGGCAGGAGGAACCCTTGGGTGGGGTGGGGATGGTGGGATGGAGACCTGGACCCCGTGGGGACGTCCCACCACTGGAGAACTGAAGGTTGGGGGTCACCAGGGGCAGGAGGAACCCCTTGGGTGGGGTGGGGATGGTGGGATGGAGACCTGGACCCCATGGGGACGTCCCACCACTGGAGAACTGAAGGTTGGGGGTCACCAGGGCAGGAGGAACCCTTGGGTGGGGTGGGGATGGTGGGATGGAGATCTGAGCCCCATGGGGACATCCCACCACTGGGGAATCTCCAGAAAATCCCACCAAGGAGACCCCCAGAAGCTCCAGGTCCACCTTGGGAACCCCCAGGATGAGTCTGGACAATTTAATTGGAGATCTGGACCCTCCAGGGACATGCCACAACTGGAGACTCTCCAGAAAAATCCCACCAAGGAGACCCCCAGAAGCTCCAGGTCCACCCCAGACCCCCCAGAACACCCAGGCCCACCCTGGGAACCCCCAGAAGGTCCAGGCCCACTTTGGGACCCCCCAGAAGCTCCAGGCCCACCCCAAACCCCCCAGAACCCCCAGGCTCACCCCAGACCCCCCAGAAGCTCCAGGTCCACTTTGGGAACCCCCCAGGAGCTCCAGGCCCACCCCAGAACCCCCAGAACCCCCAGGCCCACCTTGGGAACCCCCAGAACCCCCAGGTCCACCTTGGGAACCCCCAGGATGAGTTTGGACAATTCCATTGGAGATCTGGAGCCCCATGGGGACATCCCACCACTGGGACGACCCCAAGGAGACCCCCAGAAGCCCCAGGTCCACCCCAGATCCCCCAGAAGCTCCAGATCCACTTTGGGAACCCCCAGAACCCCCAGGTCCACCCCAGAACCCCCAGAAGCTCCAGGTCCACCCCAGAACCCCCAGAACCCCCAGGCCCACCCCAGAACCCCCAGAACCCCCAGGCCCACCCCAGACCCCCCAGAACCCCCAGGCCCACCCCAGAACCCTCAGAACCCCCAGGCCCACCCCAGAACCCCCAGAACCCCCAGGCCCACCCCAGAACCCCCAGGCCCACCCCAGAACCCTCAGAACCCCCAGGCCCACCCCAGAACCCCCCAGAAGCTCCAGGTCCACCAAGGAGACCCCCAGAACCCCCAGGCCCACCCCAGGCCCACCCCAGAACCCCCAGGCCCACCCCAGAAGCCCCAGGCCCACCCCAGACCCCCAGGCCCACCCCAGACCCCCCAGGCCCAGCCCGTGTCCCGTACCGGCCGTTGAGGTGGTCCTGGCAGGCCCGGACCTCGTCGGAGCTGGGGTGACCCCCTCCACCAGCTGCTGGACCACCTGGTTGACGTCCAGGATCCGCCCCATGACGCTGTTCATCTCCTGGTCCAGACTCTCGAACCTGGGGAGATGAAAAACACCTGAGCAGGTCCCGCCATGGAATGAGAGGAACCAAAAAACACCAAAAAACACCAAAAAACCCCCAAAAAAACACCAAAAAAAACCACCAAAAAAACACCAGAGCAGGTCCCACCATGGAACGAGAGAAACTAAAAAATCACAGAACGAG
>NC_139783.1:1083753-1119045 GCF_965231275.1 Zosterops lateralis | reverse complement strand
AAAAAAAACCACAAAAAAAACCACCAAAAAAAACCCACCAGAGCAGGTCCCACCACGGAATGAGAGGAACCAAAAGAACACCAAAAAAGCACCAAAAAACCACCAAAAATCACCAAAAAAACCACAAAAAAACCCCACCAAAAAAACACCAGAGCAGGTCCCACCATGGAATGAGAGGAACCAAAAAAATACCAAAAACCACCAAAAAACCCCAAAAAAACCCACCAAAACAACCACCAGAGCAGGTCCCACCATGGAATGAGAGGAACCAAAAAAACCCACAAAAAAAACACCAAAAAAACACCAAAAAACCCCACAAAAAGCCCACAAAAAAACCCACAAAAAAAAAAAAAAAAAAAAAAAAAAAAACCAGAGCAAGTCCCACCACGGAATGAGAGGAACCAAAAAACCACCAAAAAAACACCAAAAAAACACCAAAAAAACACCAGAGCAGGTCCCACCATGGAACGAGAGGAACTAAAAAAACACCAAAAGAACACCAAAAAAACCCACAAAAAAACCACAAAAAAACCACCAAAAAAACACCAGAGCAGGTCCCACCACGGAATGAGAGGAACCAAAAACCACCAAAAAAACACCAAAAAAAACACCAAAACCCCACTAAAAACCCACAAAAAAACCCACCAAAAACCCACCAAAAAAACCACCAAAAAACCCACCAAAAAAACACCAAAAAACCACCAAAAAACCCCACAAAAAACACCAAAAAAAGCACCAGAGCAGGTCCCACCATGGAACGAGAGGAACCAAAAAAACACCAAAAAAACACCAAAAAACCACCAAAAAAACACCAGAGCAGGTCCCACCATGGAATTAGAGGAACTAAAAAATCACAGAACGAGAGGAACCAAAAAAACACCAAAAAACCACAAAAAAACCCACAAAAAAAACCACCAAAAAAAACCCACCAGAGCAGGTCCCACCACGGAATGAGAGGAACCAAAAGAACACCAAAAAAGCACCAAAAAACCACCAAAAATCACCAAAAAAACCACAAAAAAACCCCACCAAAAAAACACCAGAGCAGGTCCCACCATGGAATGAGAGGAACCAAAAAAATACCAAAAACCACCAAAAAACCCCAAAAAAACCCACCAAAACAACCACCAGAGCAGGTCCCACCATGGAATGAGAGGAACCAAAAAAACCCACAAAAAAACCACCAAAAAAACACCAAAAAAACACAAAAAAACCCACCAAAAAAAAAAAAAAAACAAAAAAAAAAAAAAACAAAAAAAAAAAAACAAAAAACCACTAAAAAACACCAGAGCAAGTCCCACCACGGAATGAGAGGAACCAAAAAAACACCAAAAAACCACCAAAAAACCACCAAAAAAACACCAGAGCAGGTCCCACCATGGAACGAGAGGAACTAAAAAAACACCAAAAGAACACCAAAAAAACCCACAAAAAAACCACAAAAAAACCACCAAAAAAACACCAGAGCAGGTCCCACCACGGAATGAGAGGAACCAAAAACCACCAAAAAAACACCAAAAAAAACCACCAAAACCCCACTAAAAACCCACAAAAAAACCCACCAAAAACCCACCAAAAAAACACCAAAAAAACACCAAAAAAACCCACCAAAAAACCCCAAAAAAACCACCAAAAAACCACCAAAAAAACACCAGAGCAGGTCCCACCATGGAATGAAAGGAACCAAAAAAACACCAAAAAAACACCAAAAAAACACCAAAAAACATGAAAAAAAACCCACCAAAAAAACACCAGAGCAGGTCCCACCATGGAACGAGAGGAACCAAAAAAACACCAAAAAAACCACAAAAAACCCCACCAAAAACCCTGTTTCTACCCCTGAACTCTCTCCTATACTTCTCTTTCCTCATTCTCTTTTTAGGTGGCTGAAAAGCAAAACCTCCTTTACTCAAAAATTTCGTAACAAAACCACGCGTTTCTAAAATATCTCGAATTTTCTCGTCCTTTGCCGTTCACGGAAAAATCCTCCACCAATCCCCACCTGTGCTGCACCACCTCGACCTCGTCGAGCTCCTCGGGCACGTCCATCCTCTGCAGCCACTGCTCCTTCTCGTCCAGCCACACCTCGCAGGCGTGCACCTCGCTGAACATGCGGTACACGGCCAGCGCGTCCTGCAGCCACTGCGTCCTCAGCACCGACACCTGCACGACGGGGGGGCCCAAAGGTGCCTCGTCGGCATCGGGGGACCCTCAAAGACTCGTTTGGTTTTGGTTAATTTGGTTTGATTGATTTGGTTTGGTTCATTTGGTTTGATTAATGTGATTTGTTGTGTTTTCGGCGCTCTGAGATCAGTTAAGGAACCATCAAGACCTGCAAGAGAAGGTCCAAAGGTCCCTCATCTGCCTCAAGGATGGAGGTTGAAGCCCCCCAAGGACTCGTTTGTTTTGGTTAATTTGTATTAATTAATTTGGTTTCATTGATTTGATTTGATTGATTTGATTTGTTGTGTTTTTGGCTCTCTGAGATCAGTTAAGGAACCATCACAACCTTCAAGAGAAGGTCCAAAGGTCCCTCATCTGCCTCAAGGGTGAAGATTGAAGTCCCTCCAAGGACCTCAATTGGTTAATTTACTTTGATTAATTTGGTTTCATTGATTTGGTTTGATTGATTTGATTTGTTGTGTTTTCGGCGCTCTGAGATCAGTTAAGGAACCATCACGACCTTCAAGAGAAGGTCCAAAGGTCCCTCATCGGCCTCAAGGGCTCCCCAAGGACTCGTTTGTTTTGGTTAATTTGTTTTGATTGATTTGGTTTGATTAGTTTGATTTATTTGGTTTTCGGCGCTCTGAGATCAATCAACGAACCATTGTGACCTTCAAGAGAAGGTTCAAATATCTCTCATCGGCATCAGGGGCCCCCCAAGGACTTGTTTGTTTTGGTTAATTTGGTTTGATTGATTTGGTTTGGTTCATTTGGTTTGATTAATGTGATTTGTTGTGTTTCGGCACTCTGAGATCAGTTAAGGAACCATCAAGACCTGCAAGAGAAGGTCCAAAGGTCCCTCATCTGCCTCAAGGATGGAGGTTGAAGCCCCCCAAGGACTCGTTTGTTTTGGTTAATTTGTATTAATTAATTTGGTTTCATTGATTTGATTTGATTGATTTGATTTGTTGTGTTTTTGGCTCTCTGAGATCAGTTAAGGAACCATCACAACCTTCAAGAGAAGGTCCAAAGGTCCCTCATCTGCCTCAAGGGTGAAGATTGAAGCCCCTCCAAGGACCTCAATTGGTTAATTTACTTTGATTAATTTGGTTTGATTAATTTGATTTGAAATCCCCTCTGGGCTGTTGTTTTTTGGCTCTCTGAGATCAGTTAAGGAACCATCACAACCTTCATGAGAAGGTCCAAAGGTGCCTCATCTGCCTCAGGGGTGGAGATTGAGGGCCCCCAAGGACTCGTTTGTTTTGGTTAATTTCTATTAATTAATTTGGTTTGATTGATTTGATTTGTTGTGTTTTGGCACTCTGAGATCAGTTAAGGACCTTCAAGACAAGGTCCAAAGGTCCCTCATCTGCCTCAAGGGCCCTCCAAGGACTCGTTCGTTTTGGTTAATTTGTATTGATTAATTTAGTTTGATTAGTTTGGTTTGATTAATTTGATTTATTTGGTTTTCGGCACTCTGAGATCAGTTAAGGAACCATCATCACCTTCAAGAGAAGGTCCAAAGGTCCCTCATCTGCCTCAGGGGTGGAGATTGAGGGCCCCACAAGGGCTTCAGTTTGTTTTGATTAATTTGGTTTGATTAATTTGATTTTATTGATTTGATTTGATTTGATTAGAAATCCCCTCGGGGTTGTTGTTTTTTGGCACTCTGAGATCAGTTAAGGAACCATCACGTCAAGGATGTCCCACCACCTCTCCATGGTCAAGGATGACCCACCATCTCTCCCCTGGTCAGTGATGAGGTCAAGGAGGTCCAACCACCTCTCTGTGGTCAATGAGGAGGTCAAGGACATCCCACCACCTCTCCATGGTCAACGAAGACGTCAAGGAGGTCCAACCACCCCTCCCCTGGTCAAGGATCTCCCACCACCTCTCTAAGGTCAATGAGAAGGCCAAGGAGGTCCAACCACCTCTCTATGGTCAATGAGGAGGTCAGAGAGGTCCCACCAACTCTCTCCTGGTCAATGAGGAGGTCAAGGACATCCCACCACCTTTCCATTGGTCAATGAGAAGGTCAAGGACGTCCCACCACCTCTCTAAGGTCAACGAGAAGGTCAAGGACATCCCACCACCTCTCCACGGTCAAGGAGGAGGTCAATGAGGAGGTCTCATGGTCAAGGAGGCCCCACCAAGTCTCCATGGTCAAGGAGGACGACACTGAGGTCCAACCTCCTCTCCACAGTCAAGGAGGAGCTCAGTGAGGTCCAACCACCTTCCCCCCTGCTCAAGGAGGTCCCACCACCTTTCCATTGGTCAATGAGAAGGTCAAAGATGTCCCACCACCTCTCTCCTGGTCAATGAGGAGGTCAGGGAGCTCCCATCACCTCTCCATGGTCAATGAGAAGGTCAGGGATGTCCCACCACCTTTCCATGGTCAACAAGGAGGTCAAGGAGGTCCCATCACCCCTCTCCTGGTCAAGGATGTCCCACCACCTCTCCATGGTCAACCAGATCACACTCTGACCTCATCCAACAACCCACCACCACCCACTTTGTACAGACAACGTCCCCACCTCGACCACCTCCCCGTAGAGCTGCTCCACCTCCACCACTCGGATCTGCACGTCCACGCCCTGCCGGTGGCCCGGGGCCAGCAGGGCCAGCTGCCGGCGCAGCGAGGCCACGGCGCCGCGGTGCTTCTCCACCTCGTCCACCACGGCGCGGTGCTTCCTCAGCAGGGCCTGGCTGGAGTAGTCGTCGTGGCCGAAGTCGTCGCTGGACACGATGCGGTAGGTGTCCTGCAGCCAGGCCACCAGGTCGTCCGTCTCGGCGCTGAACTGGAAGAAGTTCAGAGCGTCCTCCAAGCGCTGCTGGTGGAGCCCCGTGACCTCCTCCAGCTTCTTCCAGCGCAGGCAGACTTCCCTCATCTTCTCCTGGATGCCCACGGAGCTGAAGGACTTCTTGGCCAGGATCTTCTCGCCTTTCTTCATGGTCTGGTGCAGCAGGGCGCGGCGGTTGCCCAGCTCGCCCAGCATGGTCTTGTGTTTGGTGGTCAAGGTGACGACGCTGCTGAGGTCGCGGCCGCAGCTTTTGGCCGCCAGGATTTTCTCTTTCTCCCGGATCCAGGCCTCGGCCTCCTCCATCTCCTGGAAGAAGGTCCAGAGCTGGCGGGAATCCTCCAGCTCCTTCCTCCTCTTGGCCGCCAGCTCCTCCAGCTCCTCCAGGCACGTCTGGACGTGGTTGACGCGGTTGCAGATGATCTGCGGGTCGCAGGGTTGGTAGCCTGGGAGGGGAGGAGGGAGTTTGGGGGGTGGTCAAGGCGTGGTGGGGTCACCATGGGGTCACGGGGGGGTCTGAGGAAGGTCTGGACTGGGGTGGGGTCAAAGGTCTCAGAGGGTTTCTCCAGCCTAAGTGGGGACACTTGGAGGTGGCCACCAGGACTTTGGTTGACTCTTCAATAGCCCATCAAGACTTTGGTTGACCCTTCCATGGTCCACCAAGACCTTGGGTTGACTTCCATGGATTGGTTCTTCCATGGTCCACCAGGACCTTGGGTTGACCATCCCATGGTCCATGAAGACCTTGGTTGACTCTTCAATAACCCACCAAGACCTTGGCTGACCCTTCCGTTACCCATCAGGACCTTGGCTGACCCTCCCATGGTCCATCAAGATCTTGATTGACTCTTCCTTGGGTTGACCCTTCCATGCTCCACCAAGACCTTGGTTGACCCTCCCATGGTCCATGAAGACCTTGGTTGACTCTTCACTAACCCACCAAGACCTTGGCTGACCCTTCCATGGCCCACCAAGACCTTGGGTTGACCCTTCCATGGTCCACCAAAACCTTGGGTTGACCATCCCATGGCCCACCAAGACCTTGGGTTGACCCTCCCACGGTCCATCAAGACCTTGATTGACTCTTCCTTGGGCTGACCCTTCCATGGTCCACCAAGATCATGGCTTGACCCTTCCATGGTCTACCAAGACCTTGGATGACTCTTCAATAGCCCACCAGGACCTTGGTTGACGCTCCCTTGGGTTGACCCTTCCATGGTCCATCAAAACCTTGTTTGACCCTTCCATGGCCCACCAGAACCTTGGGTTGACCCTTCCATGGTCCACCAAGACCTCGATGACCCTCCCCAGCCCAACCCCCTCCCCCTGTCCCGGCCACCCCTCCCGGCGCCCCCCGTTACCCTCCAGCTCGGAGAACTTGAGCGCGGCGGCGTTGAGGGCCTGGACTCGCTCCGTCTGTGCCGAAATATCGGCCTCCAGCAGCCCGTGCTTCTGCAGGAGATCCTCCACCTCCAGCAGGTGCTTCCCCAAATCCTTGGAGACCAGAAGAACCTGGAGAAAACCCCAAAAAACCCACAATCACCTCGAAATCCCACCACGAAACCCCCACCAGATCTCTTTCTCCATCATCCATCTCCACCTGCATCTCCTCCATCCAGTCGATCATGTAGACCATCTCCTGGAAGATCTTCTGCAGGGCCAGGTTCTGCTCGAGGCGGGCGCGGCGGGCGCCCACCAGCTCGGTGAGGAGCGCCCACTGCCGCAGGATGTTGTCCTTCTGCGCGCCGATGCGCCGCGTGTCGTAGTAGCCCTCGGCCTCCATCTCCAGGGCCAGCTCCACCACCACCTGGATGCGCTCCTGGTAGGAGGAGATGTCGGCCTCGATGGCCTCGTGCTTCTTCATGGCCGCCTCCACCGCCGGCAGGTCGTAGCCGAAGTTGTCCTGGTGGGGAGGTGGGACGGGGGTCAAAGGGGGGAAAAGGGGGAGGTTGAGGAGGTTCTGTTGGTTCTTCGTGGTTGAGGAGGTTCCACTGGTTCTTTGTGGTCAATGAGGAGGTCAAGGAGGTCCAACCACCCCTCCCCTGGTCAAGGAGGTCCCACCACCTCTCCATGGTCAAGGAGGAGCTCAATGAAGCTCCAGCCACCCCTTCCCCTGCTCAAGGAGGACCCCAATGAGGTCCCACCACCCCCAGTGAGGTCCCACCACCCCCAGTGAGGTCCCACCACCCCTAATGAGGTCCCACCACCCCCAGTGAGGTCCCACCATCCCCAATGAGGTCCCACCACCCACCACTCCACTCCTCACCCCCACCTCACTCTGGGATTGATTGTCCCACCCCACTGAAGGTCCCCCATGATCCCAGGATTGATTGTCCCACCCCACTGAAGGTCCCCCATGACCCCAGGGATTGTCCCACCCCACTGAAGGTCCCCCATGACCCCAGGGATTGTCCCACCCCACTGAAGGTCCCCCATGACCCAGGGATTGTCCCACCCCACTGAAGGTCCCCCACGACCCAAGGATTGTCCCACCCCACTGAAGGTCCCCATGACCCCACCCCACCCCAGGGATTGTCCCACCCCACTGAAGGTCCCCCACGACCCAGGGATTGTCCCACCCCACTGAAGGTCCCCCATGACCCCACCCCACCCCAGGGATTGTCCCACCCCACTGAAGGTCCCCCATGACCCAGAGATTGATTGTCCCACCCCACTGAAGGTCCCCCGTGACCCAGGGATTGTCCCACCCCACTGAAGGTCCCCCATGACCCAGGGATTGTCCCACCCCACTGAAGGTCCCCCATGACCCCACCCCAGCCCATCCCACCCCACTGAAGGTCCCCCAGGCCACCCCACCCCACCCCAGGATTGATTGTCCCACCCCACTGAAGGTCCCCCATGACCCCACCCCAGGATTGATTGTCCCACCTCACTGAAGGTCTCCATGACCCAGGGATTGTCCCACCAAAGCTGAAGGTCCCCCATGACCCAGAGATTGATTGTCCCACCCCACTGAAGGTCCCCATGACCCAGAGATTGATTGTCCCACCCCACTGAAGGTCCCCCATGACCCAGAGATTGATTGTCCCACCCCACTGAAGGTCCCCCAGGCCACCCCAGGCCACCCCACCTGTGAGACCAGGCGCTGGTTCTCGTTGAGCCACGTCTCCCTCATGACGGCCTTGTGGTCGAAGCGCTGGGCCAGCAGCTCCAGCTTCTCCTGCCGGATCAGCTCGTTCCTCAGGGCCACCTCCCGCTCGTGCTCCGCCTTCTCCAGGCACGTCCACGCCTGGTGGGAGGGGACACGGGGCGCTCACGGGGGTCCCCAGACCCACCAAGGGGTCCCCAAGGGTGGTGGGACTCCATCTGCACATGGGTGTCCCCCCAGGGTGGTGGGACTCCATCTGCTCGTGGGGGTCCCCAAGGTGTCCCCCCAAGGGTGGTGGGACTCCATCTACATGTGGGGGTCCCCAAGGGTGGTGGGACTCCATCTGCACGTGGGGGTCCCCAAGGGTGGTGGGACTCCATCTGCTCGTGGGTGTCCCCCCAGGGGTGGTGGGACTCCATCTGCACATGGGGGTCCCCAGGGTGTCCCCAAGGGTGGTGGGACTCCATCTGCACGTGGGTGTCCCCCCAGGGGTGGTGGGACTCCATCTGCTCGTGGGTGTCCCCCCAAGGGTGGTGGGACTCCATCTGCATGTGGGGGTCCCCAAGGTGTCCCCAAGGGTGGTGGGACTCCATCAGCACGTGGGGGTCCCCAAGGTGTCCCCAAGGGTGGTGGGACTCCATCTGCACGTGGGGGTCCCCAAGGTGTCCCCACAAGGGTGGTGGGACTCCATTTGCATGTGGGGGTCCCCAAGGTGTCCCCAAGGGTGGTGGGACTCCCATCTGCACCTGGGGGTCCCCAAGGTGTCCCCAAGGGTGGTGGGACTCCATTTGCACATGGAGGTCCCCAAGGTGTCCCCCCAAGTGACACCTGGACGTGCTCACCCTGTTGATGTCGGAGATGCTCTTGCCCTCGCTGGGCACGTAGAGTTTGCGGTTGGTGGCCCGCAGTTTGCTCTGGATGGTGAAGAGCAGCACCTCGAGGTTCCCCTTCTCCTGGAACCTGCAGGGGGGAGGTCCCTGTCACCCCCAGGGCCAGCTGGGATGTCACCGCCGTGTCCCGGGTGCCACCGACACCGCTTTGGGTTAAACTGGGACCTTCTCCCAGGAGGTGGGACCAGTATCATCCAGGACCAGTTTGGGTTAAACTGGGACCTCCTCAACACCACCACGACCATCCCCTCCATGTCCCAGTGCCACCAGTTTGGGTTAAACTGGGACCTCCCCACCACCACCATGACCATCCCCTCCATGTCCCAGTGCCACCAGTTTGGGCTGAACTGGGACCTCCTCAACACCACCACGGCAAACTGGGAGCTCTCCACCACCATGGTCACCCTCCATGTCCCAGTATCACCAGTTTGGGTTGAACTGGGACCTCCCTACCACCACCATGACCACCCACCCCACCACGTCCCAGTATCACCAGTTTGGGGTGAACTGGGACTTGCCCACCACCACCATGACCACCCCCCTCCATGTCCCAGTGCCACCAGTTTGGGCTGAACTGGGGCCTGCCCACCACCATCACCACCACCATGTCCCACAGCCCCCAGTCTGGGTTAAACTGGGACCTCCCCACCACCACCACCATGTCCTAGTGCCTCCAGTTTGGGTTGAACTGGGACCTCCTCAACACCACCACGACCATCCCCTCCATGTCCCAGTGCCACCAGTTTGGGCTGAACTGGGGCCTGCCCACCACCATCACCACCACCATGTCCCAGTGCCTCCAGTTTGGGTTAAACTGGGACCTCCCCACCACCACCACCACGTCCCAGTGCCACCAGTTTGGGCTGAACTGGGACCTCCTCAACACCACCAGGACAAACTGGGAGCTCTCCACCACCATGGTCACCCTCCATGTCCCAGTATCACCAGTTTGGGTTGAACTGGGACGTCCTTACCACCACCATGACCACCATTACCACCACCATGACCACCCACCCCACCATGTCCCAGTATCACCAGTTTGGGGTGAACTGGGACTTGCCCACCACCACCATGACCACCCCCCTCCATGTCCCAGTGCCACCAGTTTGGGCTGAACTGGGGCCTGCCCACCACCATCACCACCACCATGTCCCAGTGCCACCAGTTTGGGTTGAACTGGGACCTCCCCACCACCACCACGACCATGACATCACCACCACCACCCCCCATGTCCCACTGCCCCTAGTCTGGGTTAAACTGGGACCTCCTCAACATCACCACGAAAAACTGGGACCTGACCACCACCAGCATCACCCTCCATGTCCCAGTGCCACCAGTTTGGATTAAACTGGGACCTCCTCAACACCACCTCGATGAACTGGGACCTCACCACCACCATGGTCACCCGCCATGTCCCAATACCCCCAGTCTGGGTTGAACTGGGACCTGCCCCACCACCACCACCCCCCCAGGTCTCACTTGACGGGTTTCTCCAGGGTGCAGAAGGCGGTGAAGGCCTGGAGCTGCTGCTGGACGCCGCTCAGGGAGTTGGCGAATTTCTGGTTGGTGATGATGGTGATGGTGTGGTGGATCCAGGCCAGCAGCTCGGCCGCCAGCGCCTCGTACCGCGCCGTGATGGCCCCGATCTCCATCACCTGGTCCAGCACCTGGGGGAGGGTTGGGTGGGGATGGAGGTCCTGCAGGAACCCCCTGAGAACCTGGAGGTCCTGCAGGAACCTCATCTGAGAACCTGGAGGTCCTGCAGGAACCTCATCTGAGAACCTGGAGGTCCTGCAGGAACCCCCTGAGAACCTGGAGGTCCTGCAGGAACCCCCTGAGAACCTGGAGGTCCTGCAGGAACCCCCTGAGAACCTGGAGGTCCTGCAGGAACCCCCTGAGAACCTGGAGGTCCTACAGGAACCCCCTGAGAACCTGGAGGTCCTGCAGGAACCTCATCTGAGAACCTGGAGGTCCTGCAGGAACCCCCCGAGAACCTGGAGGTCCTGCAGGAACCCCCTGAGAACCTGGAGGTCCTGCAGGAACCCCCCGAGAACCTGGAGGTCCTGCAGGAACCCCCTGAGAACCTGGAGGTCCTGCAGGAACCTCATCTGAGAACCTGGAGGTCCTGCAGGAACCCCCTGAGAACCTGGAGGTCCTGCAGGAACCCCCTGAGAACCTGGAGGTCCTGCAGGAACCCCCTGAGAACCTGGAGGTCCTGCAGGAACCCCCCGAGAACCTGGAGGTCCTGCAGGAACCCCCCGAGAACCTGGAGGTCCTGCAGGAACCCCCTGAGAACCTGGAGGTCCTACAGGAACCCCCTGAGAACCTGGAGGTCCTGCAGGAACCCCCTGAGAACCTGGAGGTCCTGCAGGAACCCCCTGAGAACCTGGAGGTCCTACAGGAACCCCCTGAGAACCTGGAGGTCCTGCAGGAACCCCCTGAGAACCTGGAGGTCCTGCAGGAACCCCCTGAGAACCTGGAGGTCCTACAGGAACCCCCTGAGAACCTGGAGGTCCTGCAGGAACCCCCCGAGAACCTGGAGGTCCTGCAGGAACCCCCTGAGAACCTGGAGGTCCTGCAGGAACCCCCCGAGAACCTGGAGGTCCTGAAGGAACCCCCTGAGAACCTGGAGGTCCAGCAGGAACCCCCTGAGAACCTGGAGGTCCTGCAGGAACCCCCCGAGAACCTGGAGGTCCTGCAGGAACCCCCCGAGAACCTGGAGGTCCTGCAGGAACCCCCTGAGAACCTGGAGGTCCTACAGGAACCCCCTGAGAACCTGGAGGTCCTGCAGGAACCCCCTGAGAACCTGGAGGTCCTGCAGGAACCCCCTGAGAACCTGGAGGTCCTGCAGGAACCCCCTGAGAACCCCCTGAGAACCTGGAGGTCCTGCAGGAACCCCCTGAGAACCTGGAGGTCCTGCAGGAACCCCCTGAGAACCTGGAGGTCCTGCAGGAACCTTCTGAGAACCTGGAGGTCCTGCAGGAACCTCATCTGAGAACCTGGAGGTCCTACAGGAACCTCATCTGAGAACCTGGAGGTCCTGCAGGAACCCCCTGAGAACCTGGAGGTCCTGCAGGAACCTCATCTGAGAACCTGGAGGTCCTGCAGGAACCCCCTGAGAACCTGGAGGTCCTGCAGGAACCCCCTGAGAACCTGGAGGTCCTACAGGAACCTCATCTGAGAACCTGGAGGTCCTGCAGGAACCCCCTGAGAACCTGGAGGTCCTGCAGGAACCCCCTGAGAACCTGGAGGTCCTGCAGGAACCCCCTGAGAACCTGGAGGACCTGCAGGAACCCCCTGAGAACCTGGAGGTCCTGCAGGAACCTCATCTGAGAACCTGGAGGTCCTGCAGGAACCCCCTGAGAACCTGGAGGTCCTGCAGGAACCCCCTGAGAACCTGGAGGTCCTACAGGAACCTCATCTGAGAACCTGGAGGTCCTGCAGGAACCCCCTGAGAACCTGGAGGTCCTGCAGGAACCCCCTGAGAACCTGGAGGTCCTGCAGGAACCCCCTGAGAACCTGGAGGTCCTGCAGGAACCCCCTGAGAACCTGGAGGACCTGCAGGAACCCCCTGAGAACCTGGGGGTCCTACAGGAACCCCCCTGGGATGGACTGAGAGGTGGACAAGGGATGGACAAGAGATGGACAAAGGATGGACAAAGGGATGGAGAAAGGGATGGACAAAGGATTGAGAAAGGATGGACAAAGGATGGACAAAGAGATGGACAAAGGGATGGACAAAGGATGGACAAAGGGACGGGACATCCATGGACCGTGAGGTGGACAAAGGGGTGGACCAAGGGGTGGACACGTCCCGGAGCTGGGGATGGACAATGGGGTGGACACCTCCTGGAGCTGGGGATGGACAGTGGGGTGGACAAAGGGATGGACAAAGGGGTGGACCAAGGGATGGGACATCCATGGACAGTGAGGTGGACAAAGGATGGACCAAGGGATGGACAAAGGGGTGGACAACAGGGTGGACTAAGGGATGGACAACAGGATGGACAAAGGGATGGACAAAGAGATGCACAAAGGGGTGGACAAAGAGATGGACAACGGGGTGGACCAAGGGGTGGGGCATCCATGGACAGTGAGGTGGACGAAGGATGGACCAAGGGATGGACAAAGGGATGGACAAAGGGGTGGACCAATGATGGGACATCCATGGACAGTGGGGTGGACAATGGGATGGACACCACACAGAGCTGGGGATGGACAATGGGGTGGACCAAGGGGTGGACACCACACAGAGCTGGGGGTGGACAATGGGGTGGACAGTGGGGTGGACAGTGGGGTGGACACCTCAGAGATCTGGGGATGGACAATGGGGTGGACCAAGAGGTGGACACCTCACAGATCTGGGGATGGACAGTGGGGATGGATGGACAGTGGGGTGGACACCTCACGGATCTGGGGATGGACAGTGGGGATGGATGGACAGTGGGGTGGACACCTCAGAGATCTGGGGATGGACAATGGGGTGGACCAAGAGGTGGACACCTCCCAGAGCTGGGGATGGACAGTGGGGATGGATGGACAGTGGGGTGGACACCTCACGGATCTGGGGATGGACAGTGGGGTGGACAATGGAGTGGACACCTCAGAGATCTGGGGACAGACCCCCAGACCAGGGGTCAGTCATTCCCACCTTCCCGATGCGCTTCCCCTCCACGGCCAGGGCCTTCATCTTGGAGAAGTAGTGGTAGAAGGAGACCACGTAGGTGATGATGGACTTCTCGTCGGGGTCCTCCATGTTGACATCTGGGGTGGGGGGCAGAAGGTCAGGACCCCCCCAGACCCATCCCTGACCAGCAGCAGGGACGGTCCCTCCACCTTGACCCTTCCCAAAAAAAAAAGTGATTTCTCCCCAAAAAAATGGGCGTGGAGGTGGAAAAACCAACGGTGGGGAGGATCCCACCACGCCTGGCTGGAGATGTGGACAGATGGACACTCGGACAGATGTATGGACACACGGACACATGGATACACGGTCAGACGGACAGATGGACACATGGACAGATTGACAGATGGACACATGGACAGATTGACAGATGGACACATAGACAGATTGACAGATGGACACATGGACAGATGGACACCTGGACACATGGACAGATGGACACATGGACACATAGACAGACGAACAGATGGACATATGGACAGAGGGACACGTGGACACACAGACACATGGAGACATGGACAGATGGAGACGTGGACAGATGGACAAATGGACAGACGGACAGATGGACAGATGGACACACAGACACATGGACACATGGACAGATGGACACACAGACACTGGACAGACGGACACATGGACACACGGACACATGGACAGATGGAGATGTGGACAGATGGACACATGGAGATGTGGACAGATGGACAGATGGACAGATGGACACCTGGACACATGGACAGATTGACAGATGATGGACACATGGACACACAGACACACAGACACACGGACAGACAGACACACGGACAGACAGACACACGGACACACACACAGATGGACAGACGACAGACAGATGGACACATGGACACACAAACACAAGGACGCACGGACAGATGACAAACACACGGACAGATGATGGACAGACAGACACACAGACACACGGACAGATGGACACACGGACAGACAGACAGATGGACAGGCCCTGCTGTACCCTCGGGGTCCAGCAGCTTGCTGAGCCCCAGTTGCTGCGGACACACAGACACACGGACAGATGGACACACAGACACACGGACAGATGGACACACAGACACACGGACACACGGACAGACAGACAGACCCCCCCGTACCCTCGGGGTCCAGCAGCTTGCTGAGCCCCAGGTGCTGCTCGGCCGTGTTGAAGGCCTGCTGCAGGTTGTAGGTGGCGTTGGACTTGGTCAGCTTGTGGAAATCGATGAGGTCCGGCCTGGGGCGGGGTGGACACGGTCACCGGTCACCTCCAGGCCACCACACCCCTCAGAGGTCACCCCGATGTCCACCACGCCGGCACTGACCGGTGCCTGTGGATGAGGGCGTTGAAGGCCAGGCCGTCCCTCCAGCTGGTGGTGAAGTTCTGGATGTTGACCTCGGGGTAGCTGTGGGGGACACCAGAGGTCACCAGGGGTCACCGGTGGTCAGCAGTGGTCACCCATGGTCACCAGAGGTCACCAGTGGTCAGTAGTGGTCAGCAGGGGTCACTGGTGGTCACCAGTGGTCACCATAGATCCCAAGTGGTCAGTAGTGGTCAGCAGTGGTGACTGGTGGTCACCAGAGATCACCAGTGGTCAGCAGAGGTCACCAGAGGTCACCAGTGGTCAGTAGTGGTCACCAGTGGTCACCAGAGGTCACCAGTGGTCAGCAGTGGTCAGCAATGGTCACCAGAGGTCAGCAGTGGTCACCAGAGATCCCCAGTGGTCACCAGACCACTGAGGGGTCCGCACCACCCCTCAGGCCCCCACCCCGCCATCTTCATCTGGCATTGGTGGTTACCAATGGTCACCAGTGGTCACCCATGGTCACCAGAGATCCCCAGTGGTCACCAGAGGTCAGCAGTGGTCACCAGAGGCCAGCAGTGGTCAGCAGTGGTCACTAGAGGCCACCCAATGGTGATTGGTGGTTACCAATGGTCACCAGTGGTCACCAGAGGTCACCAGTGGTCAGCAGTGGTCACCAGTGGTCACCCCCCAGGCCCTCACCCCACTGTTTTCATCTGGCATTGGTGGTTACCAATGGTCACCAGAGATCACCAGTGGTCACCAAGGGTCAGCAGTGGTCAGCAGTGGTCACCAGAGGTCAGCAGTGGTCACCAGAGGCCAGCAGTGGTCAGCAGTGGTCACCCCCCAGGCCCTCACCCCGCCGTCTTCATCTGGCACCAGAGCAGCAGCGCGTCCTTGGCCGAGCGCGTCTCGCGGTTGTCCTCGGTCTTGATCTTGATCACCTGGATCTGGTGGAGGAGCGGTCAGGGGACACCCGGGGGCGGCACAGGACGGGGGACACCCAGGGGACACCCAGGGGACAGCCGGGGGCCACCTGGAAGCGCAGGATGATGGTCCAGATGAGGCCCAGGGTCAGGCGGTGGTTGCCGTCCACGATGTCGTGGGAGCCGACGTTCTCCAGGTGGACGCGCTGCTCCTTGAGGAACTGCAGGGCCTTGTCCACGTTCTCCAGGGAGTGGATCCGCATCCGGCCCCGCGTGGGCCGCGGCTGGGGACACGGGGACAGGGATGGGGTCACAGGGGCTGGCCAGTCCGGGCCAGTCCGGGCCAGTTCAGTCCAGTTCACCCCAGTCCCGTCCAGTCCACACCAGCCCAGTGCGGTCCAGTCCGGTCCAGTTCACCCCAGCACATCCCAGTCCAGCCAAATCCAGTCTGGCACAGCCTGGCCCCGTCCAGACCAGTCCAGCCCACACCAGTCCATCCCAGTCCATTCCAGTCCAGCCCAGTCCAGCCCAGCCCAGCCCAGTCCAGTCCAGCCCAGTCCACACCAGTCCAGTCCATTCCAGTCCAGTTCAGCCCAGTCCAGTCCAGTCCAGTCCAGTCCACACCAGTCCATTCCAGTCCATTCCAGTCCACATCAATCCATTCCAGTCCAGACCAGTCCATTCCAGTCCACACCAAACCATTCCAGTCCATTCCTGTCCAGTCCAGTCCAGTCCAGTCCAGCCCAGTCCATTCCTGTCCAGTCCATTCCAGTCCATTCCAGTTCACACCAATCCATTCCAGTCCATCCCAGTCCATTCCAGTCCACACCAAACCATTCCAGTCCATTCCTGTCCAGTCCCTCCCAGTCCATTCCAGTCCATTCCAGTCCACACCAATCCATTCCAGTCCACATCAATCCATTCCAGTCCAGCCCAGTCCACTCCAGTCCACACCAATCCATCCCAGTCCAGTCCACTCCAGTCCACACCAATCCATCCCAGTCCAGTCCACTCCAGTCCACACCAATCCATTCCAGTCCAGTCCAGTCCATCCCAGTCCACACCAATCCATCCCAGTCCAGTCCAGTCCATTCCAGTCCACACCAATCCATTCCAGTCCATTCCTGTCCAGTCCAGTCCATTCCAGTCCATCCCAGTCCAGTCCATCCCAGTCCAGTCCAGTCCAGTCCACCAGAAATGGACCCAAACTGGCCCAGGTCGTGGTGGTGGTGGTGGGGAGGTCAAAGGTCAACCCAAACTGGAGGTGCTGGTGATGATGATGATGATGATGATGTGGTGACGATGACGATGGTGGTGATGATGCTCATGGTGGTGATGATGATGAAGATGAGGATGATGAAGATGATGCTCATGGTGATGCTGGTGATGAAGAAGATGATGATGATGTGGTGACGATGACGATGGTGGTGATGATGATGGTGATGATGGTGAAGATGAGGATGATACTCATGAAGATGATGATGTCCACGGTGATGCTGCTGATGTTGCTGGTGATGATGAAGATGTCAGAGATGAAGACGATGGCCACTCAAGGCAACGATGACAGCAGAGGATGACAATGATCACAACACTGCTTATGGCAACAATGACAATGATGACAACAATGACAATGATGACGACGGTGACAACGGTGACAATGACGATGATGACGATGGTGACAACGATGACAATGACGATGATGACGACGGTGACAATGACAATGATGATGAAGATGTCAAAGAACGATGATGAAGATGATGCCACTCAAGGCAATAATGACCAGTCCAGTCCAGTCAAGGATGGCAATGATGATGACATTGTTCATGGCAAAGATGATGACGATGACAATGATGACAATGACGACGGTGACAATGACGATGATGACAATGGTGACAATGACAATGATGATGAAGATGTCAGAGAACGATGACGAAGACGATGCCACTCAAGGCAACAATGACCAGTCCAGTCCAGTCCAGTCGAGCATGGCAATAATGATGACATTGCTCATGGCAATGACGACAACAACGACAACTACGATGACAATGACAACAATGACAACGATGACAACGATGACAACGATGACGACAATGACGATGACAACGACGACGATGAAGACGCCCCCGTGGGTCTCCTCACCAGGGTCTCCCCCGAGAGCACCTCCAGCAGCCGGGTCAGCACGAAGCCGTCGCGCAGGTCCGAGTACAGGTCGCCGACGCGGCAGGCGGCGCGCGCCAGGTGGGCGTTCACCCACTTGGTGAAGGTTTTCTTCTGCACCGCGTCCCGCTCGTCTGGGGGGCAACAAATCCACCCCAAAAACACCCTGAACTCAACCTGGGACCCCAAAACCACCCTGAGACCCCCAAAACCACCCTGAGACCCCCATGGAACTCAGGACCCCACCCCAGGTGGGCCTTGACCCACTTGGTGAACCAAGTGGTCACCCCAAATCTACCATTGAGGTCACCCCAAATCCATCCCAAATCCACCCCAAATCCGCCCCAAATACATCCCAAATCCATCCCAAATTCACCCCAAATTCAAACTGGGACCCCAAAACCACCCTGAGACCCCCCTGGAACTCAGGACCCCACCCCAGGTGGACCTTGACCCACTTTGTGAAGGTCTCATCTGGGGGGACATCGAGGTCACCCCAAATCCACCCAAATCCACCCAAATCCACCCCAAATCCACCCCAAATCCACCCCAAATCCATCCCAAATTCAACCTGAGACCCCCAAAACCACCCTGAGACCCCCATGGAACTCAGGACCCCACCCCAGGTGGGCCTTGACCCACTTGGTGAAGGTCTCATCTGGGGGGACATCGAGGTGACCCCAAATCCATCCAAAATCCATCCCAAATTCATCCCAAATTCAAACTGGGACCCCCAAAACCACCCTGAGACCCCCAAAACCACCCTGAGACCCCCATGGAACTCAGGACCCCCCCCCAAAAAATCCAGTTTTTTGGGGGGAGGTCTGGGAAGAATTTTGGGGGGTCTGGGAGGTTTTTTGGGGATCTGGGAGTTTTTTGGGGGGGTCTGGAAGGTTTTCTGGGGGATCTCAGAAGAATTTTGGGGCTCTGGGGCCTTTTTGGGGGTCTGGGAGGTTTTTGGGGGGGTCTGGGAGGTTTTTTGGGGGTCTGGGAGGTTTTGGGGGGTCTGGGGTTTTTTTTGGGGGGTCTGGGAGGGTTTTTGGGGGGTCTGGGAGGTTTTTGGGGGCTCTGGGAGGTTTTTTGGGGGGTCTGGGAAGAATTTTGGGGGGTCTGGGAGGTTTTTTGGGGGCTGAGAAGTTTTTAGGGGGGTTTGGGAAGAATTTTGGGGGTTTGGGAGTTTTTTTGGGGGTCTGGGAAGAATTTTGGGAGTCTGGGGTTTTTTGGGGGGTCTGGGAGGTTTTTTGGGGGGTCTGGAAAGACTTTTGCAGGTCTGGGAAGAATTTTGGGGGATCTGGGGGGCTTTTTGGGGGTCTGGGAAGATTTTTTTGGGGGTCTGGGAGGTTATTTGGGGATCTGGGAGTTTTTTGGGGGATCTGGGAGGTTTTTGGGGGGTCTGGGGAGTTTTTTGGGTGTGTGGGGAATTTTTGGGATTTTTTTTGGGGGAGGGTTTGAGAGATTCTGGGGCTTTTTTGAGAAAAATATTGGTGGAAAAATCTGGGAATTTTTGGGAGGTGTGATGAGAATTTTTTTTAGATTTTTTGGGATAACCCAAGTATTTTTTTGTGATTTTTTTGGGGGGAAGTCTGAAAAATTTCCAATTTTTTTGAGGAATTTTTTTAGATTTTTTGAGGTAACCCAAACATTTTTTTTTATTATTTTTTGGGGTTTTTTGAGTGGAATTTTGTCAGAAAAATCTGTGATTTTTTTTTTGGATTTTTTAAACACTTTTTTGGAGTAATCAAAATATTTTTTGCAATTTTTTAAAGAAAAAAACTCCAAATTTTTTGAATTTTTTTCCCATTTTTCACACCAAAACCCCCAAAATTTTTTTAAATTTTTTTTTTTTTTTTTTGAGAAAAAACCTTCAACCCACCAGCCAAAGCTTTAATCCTGGAGCACTCGAAGATTTTGGGGTCCCCCCAGGCCCGGGGCTCCGGGGGGGGGTCCCAGGGCCCGTTGTTGTTGTTGTTGGGGGGAGGGGCAGAGTCCACATTGTCCAGCTCGGCCATCGGGGTGGGGGAGGGGCCCCAAATGTGGGGAGGGGTCCCACACTCAGCCTGGAAGAGATTGGAGGGGAGGAAGGGGTTAATTTTTTATATTTTTGAGGGTGGGGATTTAATTTGAGGTTGTTTTGGGGGTTTTTAGAATCTCAAAATAGTCTGAGAGTCAAAAAACCACAAAAATTCTGTGAGACCCCTCCTCAAAATTCCTCCCAAATCCACCAAAATCCAGTGAGACCCCTCCCCAAAATCCTCTGAGACTCCAAAATCCCTCCTAAATCCCCCCAAATCCCCCAAAATTCCTCCCAAATCCCCCAAAATCCCCCAAAATCCAGTGAGACCCTCCCCAAAATCCCCGTGAGAGTCCAAAATCCCTCCTGAGACCCCAAAATTCCTCCCAAATCCCCCAAAATCCAGTGAGACCCTCCCCCAAAATCCTCTGAGACCCCCAAAAATCCCTCCTGAGACCCCCATGGGACCCCCAAAATCCCTCCTGAGCCCCCAAAATCCTTTCAGACCCCTCCCCAAAATCCTCTGAGACCCCAAAATCCCTCCCAAATCCCCCAAAAATCCTCTGAGAGCCCAAAAATTCCTCCTAAATCCCCCAAAATCCAGTGAGATCCCTCCTCAAAATCCTCTGAGACCCCCAAAAATCCCTCCTGAAACCCCCAAAATCCTCTGAGACCCCAAAATCCCTCCTGAGACCCCAAAATCCTTTCAGACCCCTCCCCAAAATCCCCTGAGACACCAAAATTCCTCCTAAATCCCCCCAAATCCTCTGAGACCCTTCCCTCAAATCCCTCAAAATCTCCTGAAATTCCCCCAAATCCCCCCAAAATTCCCTCAAAACCTCCCAAAATCCCCCTAAATCTCCCCAAAATTCCCAAAATCTCCCAAAATCCCCCCAAACCCTCTCCAAGACCTCAAGCAAACCCCAAAATCCCTCCCGAAATCCCCCCAAAATCTGCCAAAATTCTCCCAAATCCCCCCGAAATTCCCCCAAATCTAAATTACCCCCAAATCTAAAATTACCCCAAATCTCCCCAAATCCCCCCCAAATCTGCCAAAATCTCCCGAAATTACCCCAGATCCCCCCAAAATTCCCTCAAAACCCTCCCAAAATCCCCCAAAATCTCCCCAAAATCTGCCAAAATCTCCCAAAATTTCCCCCAAAACCTCCTGAAATCCCTCCAGATCTCCCCAAAATCCCCCCCAATCTGCCAAAATCCCCCAAAATATCCCCAAAATTCCTCCAAACCCCCCCTAATTCCCAAAATCTCCCCAAATTCCCCCCAAATCTGCCAAAATCACCCAAAATTCCCTCCCAAAATCTCCCCCAAACCCCTCAAATCCTCCCCAAATTCCCCAAACCCCCCCAAAATCCCCCAAAATCCCCCGAACCTCCCAAAATCCCCCCAAATCCCCCCAACTTCCCCAAAACCTCCCAAAATCCCTCAAAAATCTCCCCAAATCCCCCCAATAGACCCCAAAATACCCCTCAAACCCCTCCAAAATCCCCCCAAATCTGCCAACCCCCCCCAATCCTTCAAATAATCTCCCAAAATCCCCCAAAAATCCCCCCAAATTCCCAAAATCCCCCCAAAACCCCCAAATTCCCCAAAACCCCCCAAAAAACCCCCCAAAACCTCCCGAAATTCCCCCAAATCCCCCCGAAATTCCCTCAAAATTCCCCCAAATCCCCCTGAAATCTCCCCAAATCCCTAAAAAATCCCCCCAACCCCCCCCAAACCTCCCGAATTTTCCCCAAATCCCCCCAAAATTCCCTCAAAACCTCCTGAAATCCCCCAAAATTCCCCAAAAAATCCCCCCAAAATCCCCCAATTTTCCCCCAAACCTCCCAAAATCCCCCCAAAATCTGCCAAAATCTCCCCAAATTTCCCCCAAAATCTCCCCAAATTGCTCAAATCTCCCCAAATCCCCCAAAATCTCCCCAAATCCCCCCCAAACCCCTCAAAAGTCTCCCCAAATTCCCCCAAAACCTCCCCAAAATCCCCCCAAAATCTCCCCAAATTCCCCAAAATCCCCCCAAAATTCCCCAAAATCCCCCAAATTCCCCCCAAACCCCTCAAAAATCTCCCCAAATCCCCCCAAAATCTCCCAAATCCCCAATTACCCCCTAAATCCCTCAAAACCTCCCAAAATCCGCCAAAATCTCCCCAAATCCCCCCCAAACTCCTCAAAAATCTCCCCAAATCCCCCCGAAATCCCCCCCAAAATCTCCCCAAATTTCCCCCAAAATCTCCCTAAATTGCTCAAATCTCCCCAAATCCCCCAAAATCCCCCCAAAATTCCCCAAATCCCCCAAAATCCCCCCAAAATTCCCCAAAATCCCCCAAAACCTCCCAAATTCCCAAAATCTCCCCAAATTCCCCCCGAATCTGCCAAAATCATCCAAAATTCCCCCCAAAACCTCCCCCAAACCCCTCAAAAATCTCCCCAAATCCCCCCGAAATCCCCCCCAAAACCTCCCAAAATTCCCCCCAAACCCCCCCAAAACCTCCTGAAATCCCCCAAATTCCCAAAAATCCCCCAATTTTCCCCCGTTCCGGCCCCTCCCGCCCGTGACCTTGAAGGACCCTCCCCCCATCCCCCACCCCTTCCCAAAACCCCCCAAAAAATCCCCAAAAATCTCCCAAAAAATCCCCTAAAATTCCCTTAAAAATCCCAAAAAAAATTCTTCCCTCCCCAATCAAATCCTCCATCCCCATCACCTGCCGGGCTGCGGAATTCTGGGAATTCTGGGAATTCTGGGAATTCTGGGAATGTTGGGATGGGGGGAGGGGTTTTTTGGGGGGGTCTTTGGTGGCCAAAATTTTGATTTTTTTTTTTTTTTTTGGGGAGGGGGTGAAGGGGGTGGGGGAGGGGTCGGGTTTGTTGGCGCCGCTCGGAGCCGCCCCAGCCCCTCCCCCACCCCCAGCCAGGACAGGCCCCTCCCCCCACCAGGGACACGCCCCGACACCCCCGAAAATTTAAAATTAGACACTCAAAAAGCGATAAAAATTAAAAAAAAAAAAAATTCCAAGATAATCCCCATAATTAAAAAAAATTATTGTTATAGTTTTTAAAAAATTTAAAAAAAATTCCACCCAAAATTAAAAAAATTTCCCCCAAATCCTCAAAAATTCCTCCCAAAATCCTCAAAAATTCCCCCCAAAATCCCCCAAAAATTCCCCAAAAATCCTCAAAAATTCCCCCCAAAATCCCCAAAAATTCCTCCCAAAATCCCCCAAAATTCCCCCCAAAACCCTCAAAAATTAAAAAAAAAATCTCCAAAAAATATAAAAAATTTTTCTCAAATTAAAAAAAAAAATCCCTCTAAAAATCCCCCAAAATTAAAAAAAAAATCCCCCTAAAAATCCCCCCAAAAAATAAAAAAAAAATCCCCCCAAAATAAAAAAAATTAAAAAATAAATTCCCCCAAATTGCCCGAAAATTCAAAAAAAAAATTATCCAAAATTAAAAAAAAAAATCTCCCCCAAAATCCAAAAAAATTAAAAAATAAATTCCCCAAAAATTTTAAAAAATATCTCCCCAAAATAAAAAAAAATTAAAAACTAAATTCCCCAAAATTAAAAAAAATCCCCCCAAATTGCCCGAAAATTCAAAAAAAAATCTCCAAAAATTAAAAAAAAAAATCCCCCCAAATCCCCAAAAATTAAAAAAAAAAATATTCCGAAAAATTCCCCAAAAAATTCCCCCCAAAATCGCAAAAAAATAATAAAAAAATTTCCCCAAAAATTAAAAAAAAATCCAAGAATTCCCAAAAAAAAACCAAATCCCCCCAAAATCCCCAAAAGGTAAAAACAAAAATCCCCAAAAGTAAAAAAAAAATTCCCCGAAAAAAATCCAAAAAAATTCCCCCCAAAATCCCCAAAAATTAAAAGAAAATTCCCCAAAATTCCCCAATAATCCCTAAAATTCAAAGAAAAAAATCCACAAAAATTGCAAAAAATGTTTGTCCAAAATAAAAAAATCCCCCCCCAAATCCTCAAAAATTAAAAAATAAATTTCCCCCAAAATCCCCAAAAATTAAAAAAAAAATTTCTCAAAAAAAAAAAAATCTCAAATTAAAAAAAAATCCCTCCAAAAATCCCCCAAAATTAAAAAAATTAAAAAATAAATTCCCCAAATTCAAAAAAATCCCCCCCAAAGTTTCCCTGAAAATAATTTTAAAAAATTCCCCAAAATTTAAATAAAATCCCCCCAAAATTCCCCGAAAATAAAATAAAATTCCTCAAAATGCGAAAGAAAATCCCCCAAAATTGCAAAAAAATCCCCCAAAAATAAAAAATAAATCCCAAAAAATTCAAGAAGAATCCCCAAAAAATCCCCCAAAATTCCCCCCAAATTGCAAAAAAATCCCCCAAAATTGAAAAAAAACAAAACAAAAACAAAAACAAACAACCCCTAAAATCCCCCAAAACTGCAAAAGAAAATCCTCCAAATTCCAAAAAAAATCCCCAAAAAATTCTCAAAAAAATCCAAAATAAAATCCCAGAAAATTCCTCAAAAATGCCCCAAAATTCCCAAAAAATTGGGGGAAAAAAAAATCCCAAAAATTCCCAATAAAATCCCCGAAAAAAATCCCCCAAAAATCTCAAACTGGGATTTCTGTTTTCCTGAATTTCCTGTTATTCCCAGTTACCCCAGTTATCCCAGTAATCCCAGTTATCCCAGTTATCCCAGTTATCCCAGTTATCCCAGTTATCCCAGTTAACCCAGTTATCCCAGTTATCTGTTATCCCATTATCCCAGTTATCCCAGTTATCCCAGTAATCCCAGTTAGCTATCCCAGTTATCCCAGTTATCCCAGTTATCCCAGTTAGTTATCCCAGTAATCCCAGTAATCCCAGTTATCCCAGTTATCCCAGTAATCCCAGTTATCCCAGTTATCCCAGTTATCCCAGTTATACCGGTTATCCCAGTAATCCCAGTTATCCCAGTAATCCCAGTTAGTTATCCCAGTTATCCCAGTAATCCCAGTTATCCCAGTTATCCCAGTAATCCCATTATCCCAGTCATCCCAGTTATCCCAGTTATCCCAGTTATCTGTTATCCCATTATCCCAGTTATCCCAGTTATCCCAGTAATCCCATTATCCCAGTTATCCCAGTTATCCCAGTTAGTTATCCCAGTAATCCCAGTAATCCCAGTTATCCCAGTTATCCCAGTAATCCCAGTTATCCCATTATCCCAGTTATCCCAGTTATCCCAGTAATCCCATTATCCCAGTTATCCCAGTTATCCCAGTTAGTTATCCCAGTAATCCCAGTAATCCCGTTATCCCAGTAATCCCAGTAATCCCAGTAATCCCATTATCCCAGTTATCCCAGTTATCCCAGTTATCCCAGACTGGGATAACCCAGACTGGGATCCAATGGACTGGGATAACCCGGACTGGGATAACCCGGACTGGGATAACCCGGACTGGGATCCAATGGACTGGGATAACCCGGACTGGGATAACCCGGACTGGGATAACCCGGACTGGGATCCAATGGACTGGGATCCAATGGACTGGGATAACCCGGACTGGGATAACCCGGACTGGGATCCAATGGACTGGGATAACCCGGACTGGGATCCAATGGACTGGGATCCAATGGACTGGGATCCAATGGACTGGGATAACCCGGACTGGGATAACCCGGACTGGGATAACCCGGACTGGGATAACCCAGACTGGGATAACCCGGACTGGGATAACCCGGACTGGGATCCAATGGACTGGGATAACCCGGACTGGGATAACCCGGACTGGGATCCAATGGACTGGGATAACCCGGACTGGGATCCAATGGACTGGGATAACCCGGACTGGGATCCAATGGACTGGGATCCAATGGACTGGGATAACCCGGACTGGGATAACCCGGACTGGGATCCAATGGACTGGGATCCAATGGACTGGGATAACCCGGACTGGGATAACCCGGACTGGGATAACCCGGACTGGGATAACCCAGACTGGGATCCAATGGACTGGGATCCAATGGACTGGGATAACCCGGACTGGGATAACCCGGACTGGGATAACCCGGACTGGGATCCAATGGACTGGGATCCAATGGACTGGGATAACCCGGACTGGGATCCAATGGACTGGGATAACCCGGACTGGGATCCAATGGACTGGGATAACCCGGACTGGGATAACCCGGACTGGGATCCAATGGACTGGGATAACCCGGACTGGGATCCAATGGACTGGGATAACCCGGACTGGGATAACCCGGACTGGGATCCAATGGACTGGGATCCAATGGACTGGGATCCAATGGACTGGGATCCAATGGACTGGGATAACCCGGACTGGGATAACCCAGACTGGGATAATCCAGACTGGGATAACCTGAACTGGTCTAACCTGGGATCCTGAGGACAAGGCAATGGTGCCGGTTTTGGTCTTTACCTCAGTCCCAGTGCCAGGGCCAGTCTCGGATCCAGTGTCGGTCTCAGCCTTGGTGCCGTCTCTGATGCTGATCTCGGTATTGGTCCCAATACCGAAGATTTTTGGGCCATTTCGGTAAATTTATGGTTAAACCTGGTGGATTTACGGTGGATTTTCGGCCCATTTGGGTGATTTTAGGTCAAACCGGGCGGTTTTAGGACCGCGCGTCCCTTTGGCCACGCCCATTCCCTCACGATTCCCGCCCTGTCCCTGACCACGCCCCTTCCCCTCATGATTCCCGCCCTGTCATTGGCCCCGCCCCTTTCCCCTCACGATTCCCTGACCCCGCCCCTTTCCCCTCATGATTCCCTGACCCCGCCCCTTTCCCCTCATGATTCCCGCCCTCTCCCTGACCCCGCCCCTTTCCCCTCATGATTCCCTGACCCCGCCCCTTTCCCCTCATGATTCCCTGACCCCTCCCCTTTCCCCTCATGATTCCCTGACCCCTCCCCTTTCCCCTCATGATTCCCTGACCCCGCCCCTTTCCCCTCATGATTCCCGCCCTCTCCCTGACCCCGCCCCTTTCCCCTCATGATTCCCTGACCCCGCCCCTTTCCCCTCATGATTCCCTGACCTCGCCCCTTTCCCCTCACGATTCCCGCCCTGTCCCTGACCCCGCCCCTTTCCCCTCATGATTCTGAAGAAAACAGCTTGGGCAGCTGAAGGAAAATCTTTTTTGATTGAACAAGACCCTTCTGCGGGCTGAGGGATCCAAAGGTCAATGTAGCAAAGGAGAAAAGTCTAAAGAGTCGTTTTTTAGAGTTTAAAATATAACACAGTATGGTCTGGGCTCATTTCTTGGCCACGCCCCTTTCTCCTCATGATTCCCGCCCTGTCCTTATCTCCGCCCCTTTCCCCGCATGAGGCCCTGACCCCGCCCCTTTCCCCTCATGATTCCCGCCCTGTCCCTGACCACGCCCCTTTCCCTCATAATTCACTGACCCCGCCCCTTTCCCCTCACGATTCCCGCCCTGTCCCTGACCCCGCCCCTTTCCCCTCATGATTCCCGCCCTGTCCCTGACCCCGCCCCTTTTCCCTCATGATTCCCGCCCTGTCCCTGACCCCGCCTCTTTCCCCTCACGATTCCCGCCCTGTCCTTGGCCCCGCCCTCCCAGCCCGGGGCCGGGCCCGGGGGAGGAGGAGGAGGGAGGGAGGAAGAGGCGCAGCGGCCGCAGGAGCGGGAGGAGAAGACGAGCGGAGGGAGCGGCGGCTCCAGCGCTGCCTGAACTGGCGGCAGCGCCGGGATCATCGCCCCCCATCCCGCAGGTGCCCGGGGAGGGGGAGCTCGCCCCAAATATCCCGGGTTTGGGGTCCTTGCGTTTGGGGTATTGTGGGGGGATGTTTGGAGCTCGCGGGGCTCCCAAGGCGAGGCGCAGATGCCGCTCGGGGGGACATCGGGGGGTCCTGGGGGTGTTTTTGGGGTGTCCCGGTGTCGGCAGAGCCCCTGGGATTGCCGGGACCCCCTTGGGGGCTGCAGGGGCGGGAAAGGGGTTCGGGGGTTCCGGTGCCGGCAGTGGATGGTCCAGTATGAGCCCAGTCCCTCCCAGTACGAGCCCAGTCACCCCAGTACAAGCCCAGTCCCCCCAGTACGAGCCCAGTCCATCCCAGTATCACCCCAATCCCTCCCAGTACGAGCCCAGTCCCCCCAGTAGGAGCCCAGTCCCCCCAGTAGGAGCCCAGTCCCCCCCAGTACGAGCCCAGTCCCCCCCAGTACGAGCCCAGTCCCCCCAGTAGGAGCCCAGTCCCCCCCAGTACGAGCCCAGTCCCCCCAGTAGGAGCCCAGTCCCCCCCAGTACGAGCCCAGTCCCCCCCAGTACGAGCCCAGTCACCCCAGTACAAGCCCAGTCCCCCCAGTAGGAGCCCAGTCCCCCCAGTATGAGCCCAGTCCCCCCAGTAGGAGCCCAGTCCCCCCAGTATGAGCCCAGTCCCCCCAGTAGGAGCCCAGTCCCCCCAGTACGAGCCCAGTCCCCCCAGTAGGAGCCCAGTCCCCCCAGTAGGAGCCCAGTCACCCCAGTACGAGCCCAGTCCCCCCAGTACGAGCCCAGTCTCCCCAGTACGAGCCCAGTCCCCCCAGTAGGAGCCCAGTCCCCCCAGTATGAGCCCAGTCTCCCCAGTACGAGCCCAGTCCCCCCAGTAGGAGCCCAGTCCCCCCAGTAGGAGCCCAGTCCAATCCCATCCTCTCCTTGTCCTTCCTGCCGCAGACAAGGAGCCGAGCATGGAGAGCAGGGAGGACAAATCCCCGCGGCAGAAGCTGCTGGGAGAGGCCGTTCTGAGCGGCTCCACGGCGCAGGAACGCAACGGGGAGGAAAAGGGCCGGAGATCCCTGAGCAGGAGGGGCTGCAAAGGCCGAGGGCGAGGATGTGAGGAGGAAAGAGCCGGCCTGGGCCGGGAAGGCGGCCGGAGATGGAGCCAGAGCTCAGAGCTGGTGGACCATGAGCAGCTCCGTGATGGGGAGAAGCCCCACAAGTGCTTGGAGTGTGGGAAGAGCTTCAGTTGGCGGTGCCGCCTGGTCAGCCACCAGAGGATCCACACTGGGCAACGGCTCCATGAGTGTGGGGAGTGCGGGAAGAGATTCAGCTGGCAGTCCAGCCTGATCTGTCACCAGAGGATTCACAATGGGGACAGGCCCTACAAGTGTGGGGAGTGTGGGAAGAGCTTCAGCTTGAGCTCCAGCCTGATCAGTCACCAGAGGATCCACACTGGAGAACGGCCCTACGAGTGTGGGGAGTGTGGGAAGAGCTTCAGCTTGAGCTCCAGCCTGATCAGTCACCAGAGGATCCACACTGGAGAACGGCCCTACGAGTGTGGGGAGTGTGGGAAGAGCTTCAGGCAGAAATCCATCCTGATCAATCACCAGAGGATCCACACTGGGGACAGGCCCCATCAGTGTGGGGAGTGTGGGAAGAGCTTCAGCCAGAAATCCCACCTGATCCGTCACCAGAGGATCCACACAGCAGAACGGCCCTACCAGTGTGGGGAGTGTGGGAAGAGCTTCAGGCAGAAATTCCTCCTGATCCGTCACCAGAAGATCCACACAGCAGAACGGCCCTACGAGTGTGGGGAGTGTGGGAGGAGATTCAGCCGGAAATCCCACCTGATCCGTCACCAGAGGATCCACACTGGGGACAGGCCCCATCAGTGTGGGGAGTGTGGGAAGAGCTTCAGCCAGAAAGTGAACCTGACCCACCACCAAAAGATCCACACAGGAGAATGGCCCTACGAGTGTGGGGAGTGTGGGAAGAGCTTCAGGCAGAAAGCCAGCCTGAAGTTCCACCAAAAGATCCACACTGGGGAGAGGCCCTATAAGTGTTCCCAGAGTGGGAAGAGGCTTCAGACGAGCACCCAGCTCCTTGAACATCAGCAGAGTCACTCAGGGGAGAGGCCCTTCCACTGCCCCGACTGCGGGAAGGGCTTCAGGTACAACTCCAAACTCATCACCCACCGGCGCATCCACAGCGGGGAGAGGCCCCACCAGTGTGGGGAATGTGGGAAGAGCTTCAGAGAGAGAGGCACCCTGATCCGTCACCAGAGGATCCACACTGGGGAACGGCCCTACGAGTGTGGGGAGTGTGGGAAGGGTTTCAGGCAGAAATCCCACCTGACCGACCACCAAAAGGTCCACACTGGGGAACGGCCCTACAAGTGTTCCCAGAGTGGGAAGAGGCTTCAGACGAGCACCCAGCTTCTTGAACATCAGCTCATTCACTCAAAGGAGAAACCCTTCTGCTGCCCCGACTGCGGGAAGGGCTTCAGGTACAACTGCGACCTCATCAGGCACCGGCGCATCCACAGCGGGGAGAGGCCGCACCAGTGTGGGGAGTGTGGGAAGAGTTTCAGCCAGAAAGGCAACCTGATCAGTCACCAGAGGATCCACACTGGGGAGAGGCCCTTCGAGTGTGGGGAGTGTGGGAAGAGCTTCAGCCAGAAATACCTCCTCATCAGGCACCAGAGGATCCACACAGGAGAACGGCCCTACGAGTGTGGGGAGTGTGGGAAGAGCTTCAGCCAGAAAGGCAACCTGAGCTTGCACCAGAGGATCCACACTGGGGAACGGCCCTACAAGTGTTCCCAGTGTGGGAAGGGGTTTTTGACCAGCACCCAGCTCCTTGAACATCAGCTCATTCACTCAGAGGAGAAACCCTTCCACTGCCCCGACTGCGGGAAGGGCTTTATGCGCAAGTCCAACCTCATCACCCACCGGCGCATCCACAGCGGGGAGAGGCCCCACCAGTGTCCCCAGTGTGGGAAGAGTTTCAACCAGAAAGGCAACCTGATCAGTCACCAGAGGATCCACACTGGGGAACGGCCCTACGAGTGTGGGGAGTGTGGGATGAGCTTCAGCCAGAAATACCTCCTCATCAGGCACCAGAGGATCCACACTGGGGACAGGCCCCATCAGTGTGGGGAGTGTGGGAAGGGCTTCAGCCAGAAAGGGAACCTGATCCTCCACCAAAAGATCCACACTGGGGACAGGCCCTACAAGTGTTCCCAGTGTGGGAAGGGGTTTCGGGCCAGCACCCACCTCCTTGAACATCAGCTCATTCACTCAGAGGAGTGGCCCTTCCGCTGCCCCGACTGCGGGAAGGGCTTCAGGTACAACTGCGACCTCATCAGGCACCGGCGCATCCACAGCGGGGAGAGGCCGCACCAGTGTCCCCAGTGTGGGAAGAGTTTCAGAAAAAGAGTCACCCTGATCCGTCACCAGAGGATCCACACTGGGGAACGGCCCTACGAGTGTGGGGAGTGTGGGATGAGCTTCAGCCAGAAAGGCAACCTGATCAGTCACCAGAGGATCCACACTGGGGACAGGCCCCATCAGTGTGGGGAGTGTGGGAAGGGCTTCAGCTGGAAATACCTCCTGATCTGTCACCAGCGGATCCACACTGGAGAACGGCCCTACGAGTGTGGGGAGTGTGGGAAGAGCTACAGGCAGAAATCGCTCCTGATCTGTCACCAGAGGATCCACACAGGAGAACGGCCCTACAAATGTTCCCAGTGTGGGAGGAGATTCAGGCAGAAAGGGAACCTGATCCTCCACCAAAAGATCCACACTGGGGAACGGCCCTACAAGTGTTCCCAGTGTGGGAAGGGGTTTTTGACCAGCACCCACCTCCTTGAACATCAGCTCATTCACTCAGAGGAGAAACCCTTCCACTGCCCCGACTGCGGAAAGGGCTTTACGCGCAAGTCCAACCTCATCATCCACCGACGCATCCACAGCGGGGAGAGGCCCCACCAGTGTCCCCAGTGTGGGAAGAGCTTCTCACAGAGCTCTAACTTGACCCAACACCAACGGAGGCACCGCTAAGAGAAGCCCTGCGAGTGCCCCCAGTGCGGGAAGAGCTTCATGCGCTGCTCCAGCTCCAGCCCCCACTGCAGGAGCCACGTTGGGCAGAGCCCTGGTGACCCACATTCCCCTGAAAAAAGGGCGGGAACTGTGAGGGGAAAGGGGCGGAGACAAGGCGGGGATTGTGAAGGGAAAGGGGCGGGGTCAGGGACAGGGCGGGAATCGTGAGGGGAAAGGGGCGGGGTCAGGGCCTCATGAGGGGAAAGGGGCGGGGTCAGGGACAGGGCCAGAACTGGGAGGGATTTTCAGCCCATTTCGGTGATTTCACGTCAAACTGGGCGGATTTACTGTGGATTTTCGGCCCATTTGGGTGATTTTAGGTCAAACCGGGCGGTTTTAGGACCGCGCGTCCCTTTGGCCACGCCCCTTTCCCCCATGATTCCCTGACCCCGCCCCCTTTCCCTCATGATTCCCGCGCTGTCCCTGACCCCGCCCCTTTCCCCTCATGATTCCCTGACCCCGCCCCTTTCCCCTCATGATTCCCTGACCCCGCCCCTTTCCCCTCATGATTCCCTGACCCCGCCCCCTTTCCCTCATGATTCCCGCCCTGTCCCTGACCCCGCCCCATCCTCCTCCGATTTCCTCATGATTCCCGCCCTTTCATTGGCCCCGCCCCTTTTCCCTCACGATTGCCTGACCCCGCCCCTTTCCCCTCATGATTCCCGCCCCGCCCCTTTCCCCTCATGATCCCCTGACCCCGCCCCTTTCCCCTCATGATTCCCTCCCTCTCCCTGACCCCGCCCCATTCTCCTCATGATTCCCTGACCCCGCCCCTTTCCCCTCACGATTCCCTGACCCCGCCCCTTTTCCCCTCATGATTCCCGCCCCGCCCCTTTTCCCCATGATTCCCTGACCCCGCCCCTTTCCCCTCATAATTCCCTGACCCCGCCTCTTTCCCCTCACGATTCCCGCCCTGTCCCTGACCCCGCCCCTTTCCCCTCATGATTCTGAAGAAAACAGCCTGGGCAGCGGAAGGAAAATCTTTTTTGATTGAACAAGACCCTTCTGCGGGCTGAGGGATCCAAAGGTCAATGTAGCAAAGGAGAAAAGTCTAAAGAGTCGTTTATTAGAGTTTAAAATATAACACAGTATGGTCTGGGCTCATTTCTTGGCCACGCCCCTTTCCCCTCATGATTCCCGCCCTCTCTTTAGCCCCGCCCCTTTCCCCTTAGAGTTCCCACCCTGTTCTTAGTCCCGCCCCTTTTCCCTCATGATTCCCGCCCTGTCCCTGACCGCGCCCCTTTCTCCTTCAGAGTCCCCGCCTTGTCTCCGCCCCTTCCCCCTCCCGGTTTCCGCCCTTTTCTTGGCTCCGCCCCTTTCCCCTCACAGTTCCCGCCCTTTTTTTAGCCCCGCCACTTTCCCTTTACGGTCCCCGCCCTCTCCCTGACCCCGCCTTTTTCCCCTCACAGTTCCCGCCCTTTCTTTAGCTCCGCCCCTTTCCCCTCACAGTTCCCGCCCTTTTCTTGACCCCGCCCCTTTCCCCTCTCAGTTCCCGTCCTCTCTTTAGCCCCGCCCCTTTCCCCATAGAGTTCCCACCCTGTTCTTAGCCCCGCTCCTTTCCCCTCACAGTTTCCGCCCTCTAATTACCCCCGCCCCTTTCCCTTCACAGTACCCGCCCTGACTCCGCCCCTTTCCCCTCAGGATTCCCGCCCTTTTCTTGGCCCCGCCTCTTTCCCCTCATGATTCCCGCCCTTTCGTGGCCACGCCCCTTTCCCCTCACAGTCCCCGCCCTTTTTCTTTAGCCCCGCCCCTTTCACCTCACAGTCCGCTCCTTGACCCCGCCCCTTTCCCCTCACAGTACCCGCCCTGACCCCGCCCTCTTTCCCCCTCATGATTCCCGCCCTTTTTTTAGCCCCGCCCCTTTCCCCTCACAGTCCCCTCCTTGACCCCGCCCCTTTTCCCCTCATTATTCCCGCCCTTTTTAGCCCCGCCCATTTCCCCTCACGATTCCCGCCCTGACCCCGCCCCTTTCCCCTCACAATTTTTCCCCATCTTGCAGCGCAAAAAGCGGGAAAAAAGAAAACAAATTCACACCAAAACAAGAAGAAAACCCTCCAGATCCACAGAGACAGGGATAACCCACACTGGTATTGTACAGACCGGGATGGAGGCGGCAGAACGAGACGAATTGAGGCGGCTCCGCCCGGCCCAGGGGAACCTCCCAGTCCCTCCCAGTCCCGGCCGGGGGCGAGGTCAAAACTGCTCGGAGCGATCGTGGAGCCGATCCCGGAGCGATTCTGGTTCTGATCCCTGAGAGATTCCGGTTCTGATCCCGGTTCGGTTCGTTTCACGGAGCGGGAGATGAAAATCGCCATTTTTGGAGCCACCGGCAGAACCGGGAGGGTCACGCTGGGCCTGGCGCTGGAACAGGGTAAGGGAGGACCCCAAAAACCGGCTCAGGGACCCCAAAAATGGGATTGGGGACCCCAAAAATCGGCTCGGGGACCCCAAAAATGGGATTGGGGAGCTCAAAAATGGGATTTAGGACCCTGAAAATGGGAATGGGAACCCCAAAAATGGGAATAAAACCCTAAAAATGGGAATTGGACCCAAAAATGGGAATGGGGACCTCAAAAATGGGAATAAAACCCTAAAAATGGGAATGAGGACCCTAAAAACGGGATTGGGGACCCCAAAAATGGGATTGGGGAGCTCAAAAATGGGAATAGGGAGCCCAAAAATGGGAATAAAACCCTAAAAATGGGATTGAGAACCCCAAAAATGGGAATGGGAACCCCAAAATTCCAGAGAAACCCCAAATTCCTGTGACCCCAAATTCCTTCAACTTCCCCAAATTCTGGCGACCCCAAGTGACCCCAAACCCCCCGTGATTTCCCCAATTTCCTGTGACCTCCCAAAATCCCCCAGAACTTCCTCAATTTCTGTTCCCAAAATTCTGGTTTTGGGGCCCCCAAATCCCCCAAATTCTCCCCATTTTGGAGTTTTTGGGGTCCCCAAATCCCCCAAATTCCCCCATTTTGGGATCTCCCCATTCCCAATTTTTGGGGTCCCCAAATCCCCCAAATTTTCTGCATTTTGGGATCTCCCTGTTCCCAGTTTTTGGGGTCCCAAATTCCTCAATTTTGAGGTCCTCAAATCCCCCAAATTTTCTGCATTTTGGGATTTCCCCATTCCCAGTTTTTGGGGTCCCAAAATCTCCCAAATTCCCCAATTTTGGGATCCTCCTGTTCCCAGTTTTTGGGATCCCAAAATCTCCCAAATTCCCCAATTTTGAGATCCCAAAATCTCCCAAATTCCCCAATTTTTGGGGTCCCAAAATCTCCCAAATCCCCCAAATTTCCCCATTTTGGGATCTCCCCATTCCCAGTTTTTAGGATCCCCAAATTCCCCAATTTTGGGGTCCCCAAATCCCCCAAATTCCCCAATTTTGGGATCCTCCAGTTCCCAGTTTTTGGGGTCCCCAAATCCCCCAAATTCCCCA
>NC_139783.1:1037855-1083553 GCF_965231275.1 Zosterops lateralis | reverse complement strand
TTTGGAGTTCCTTGGAAATTTTGGGGATTTTGGGGGTTTTGGGGGTCCCAGGAATTTGGGGTTCCTTGGGAATTTTGGAGATTTTGGGGGGGTCCCTGGGAATTTGGGGAGTCCCACAAATTTGGGATTCTCTGGGAATTTGGGGTTCCCCATTAACTGAGAGGATTTTTTGGGGTGTCCCCGAATTTTGGGGCCATTCTGGGGATTTTGGGGGGCCCCAGGGAGGGGCTGATAAAACTTTTCTGGGTTTTTGGGGGGCTCTGATAAAGCCCTGGGAGGGGTTTGGGGGGATCTGGGGGGCTGATAAAGCCCTGGGGGGTTTTTTTGGGGGGGGTTGATAAAGGGTGGGAGGGGCTGGGTGGGGTTTTTTTTGGGGGGGGCTGAGAGGGGCTGATAGAAAATTTGGGGGTTCTGGGGGGATTTGGGGGGGTCTTGGGTTGGATTTGGGGGTCCTGGGGGGGATTTGGGGTCCTTTTGGGGGTTTTGGGGGGTTCTGAGGGTTCCCCTGGGGGGATCTGGGGGGTCCTGGAGGGATTTGGGGGTCCTGGGGGGGGATTTGGGGTCCTTTGGGGGGATTTAGGGAGTCCTGGGTGGGATTTGGGGGGTCCTGGGAGGGTTTGGGGGGTCCTCGGTGGGATTTTGGGGGGTCCTGGGGGGATTTAGGGGGTCCTGGAGGGATTTGGGGGGTCCTGGGGGGATTTGGGGGGTCCTGGGTGGGATTTGGGGGGTCCTGGGGGGATTTAGGGGGTCCTGGGGGGGATTTGGGGGATCCTGGGAGGGGTCTGGGGGGTCCTGGGGGGATTTGGGTGGGATTTGGGGGGGTCCTGGGGAGATTTAGGGGGTCCTGGGTGGGATTTGGGGGATTCTGGGGGGGATTTGGGGTCCTTTGGGGGGATTTGGGGGGTCCTGGGTGGGATTTGGGGGGTCCTGGGGGGGATTTGGGGGGTCCTGGGAGGGGTCTGGGGGGTCCTGGGTGGGATTTGGGGGGTCCTGGGGGGATTTAGGGGGTTCCTGGGAGGGGTCTGGGGGGATTTGGGGGGAGTTGGGGGAGTCTGGGGGGGATTTGGGGGGTCCTAAGGGGGTCCTGGGGGGTTCTGGGGGGGTAGTTGGGGGGTCCTGGGTGGGATTTGGGGGTCCTGGGAGGGGTCTGGGGGGTCCTGGAGGGATTTGGGGGGTTTGGGGGGTTCTGGAGGTGTTTGGGGGGTCCTGGGAGGGGTCTGGAGGGATCCTGGGGGGTTGTTGGGGGTCCTGGTGAGATTTGGGTGTCCCTTGGGTGGTCCCACCCCCCCGGTGACCCCCCAATGTCCCCCCCAGGTTTCGAGGTGACCGTCCTGGTCCGGGGGGGTCTCAGGGTGTCCCTGGGGGTCTCTGTGGTCCCCTGGTTGTCCTCGGGGGTCTCTTGGGTGTTTCTGGGTGTCCCTGGGGGTCTCTGGGTGTCCCTGGGGGTCTCAGGGCTCCCCTGGGTGTCTCTGGGGTGTCCCTTGGGTGGTCCCACCCCCTGCTGACCCCCCTTTGCCCCCCCAGGTTTCGAGGTGACCGTGCTGGTCCGGGACCCCTCTCGGCTGCCCCCCGGCCCCTCCCCCCAGCTGCTGCAGGGGGGACGGGGCCGGGACCCCCGGGCGGTGGGAGAGGCCCTCAGGGGCCAGGAGGGGGTCCTGATCCTGCTGGGGACGGGAAATGACCTGGGTGAGCACCCTGGGGACCCCCTGGGACCCCCCACCCATCATTACCCATCCCCCAATGACCTTTGACCCCATTTAGGGGGGGATCTCCCATTTCCCACCTATCCTGACCCATCCCAAAGTGACCTTTGACCCCATTTGGGGAGGGGTCCTGATCCTGCTGGGGACGGGAAATGACCTGGGTGAGCACCCTGGGGACCCCCTGGGACCCCCCACCCATCATTACCCATCCCCCACCCATTGTCACCCATCCCCCACCCATCCTGACCCCATTTGGGGAGGGGTCCTGATCCTGGCTGAGCACCCTGGGGACCCCCTGGGACCCCCACCCATCCTGACCCATCCCCCAGTGACCTTTGACCCCATTTTGGGGGAAAATGGGGAAAAAATGGGAAAAAATTGGGAAAAATAGAAAAAAAAAGAGGAAAAATTAGGAAAAAATGGGGAAAAATGGGGAAAAATTAGGAAAAAATAGGAAAATAATGGGGAAAATAGGAAAAAATGGGGAAAAAATGGGGAAAAATAGGGAAAAATGGGGAAAAAATAGGGAAAAAATAGGAAAAAAATGGGGGGGAAATGAGGAAAAAGTAGGAAAAAATGGGGAAAAAATGGGAAAAAAATGGGGAAAAATGGGAAAAAATGGGGGAAAAATAGGGAAAAAATGGTGAAAAAATGGGGAAAAGTGGGGAAAAAATAGGAAAAAATGGGAAAAAAATAGGAAAAAATGAGGAAAAATGGGGAAAAAATGGGGAAAATATGGGGAAAAAATAGGAAAAAATAGGGAAAAAATGGGGAAAAATAGGGAAAAATTTAGGAAAATTGGGAAAAAAAATGGGGAAAAATTGGGAAAAAATAGGGGAAAAATGGGGAAAAATAGGAAAAATGGGAAAAATGGGGAAAATGGAGAAAAAAAAAGGAAAATAAGCCCCGACCCCCCCAGGCCCCACCACGGTGATGTCGGAGGGGACCCGGAACATCGTCAAGGCCATGGCCGAGCACGGGGTGCCCAAAGTGGTGGCCTGTATGTCAGGTGAGAGACAGCCCCAAATCACCCAAAAGCACCCCAAAAATCTGCCCAAAATTACCCCAAAATCACACAAAAAATCTGCCCAAAATTCTGCAAAATCGTCCCAAAAATCTGCCCAAAAGATCCCAGAATTACCCCAAAAATCCACCCAAAAATCTGCCCAAAATTCCCCAAAATCGCAAAAAAAATATGCCCAAAATTCCCCAAAAATCGCCCCAAAAATCTGCCCGAAATCTGCCCAAAAATCCGCCCAAAATTTTGCAAAAAATCCCAAAAAAATCTGCCCCGAATTCCCCAAAATTGCCCCAAAAATCTGCCCAAAATCTGCCCAAAATTCCCCCCAAAAATCTGCCCAAAATTCCCTAAAATCACCCCAAAAATCTGGCCAAAATTACCCAAAAATCTGCCCAAATTCCCCAGAATTACCCCAAAAACCCACCCAAAATTCTTCAAAAAATCCCCAAAAAATCTGCCCCAAATTCCCCAAAGTCTCCCAAAAAATCTGCCCAAAATTTGCCCAAAATCGCCCCAAAATCTGCCCAAAATTCCTCAAAAATCTGCCCAAAATTCCTCAAAAAATCCCCCCAAAATCTGCCCAAAAAATCTGCCGAAAATCACCCCAAAAATCTGCCCCAAATTCCCAAAAATCACCTCAAAAATCTGCCCAAAATTCCCAAAAATCGCACAAAAAATCTGCCCAAAATCACCTCAAAAATCTGCCCAAAAATCTGCCCAAAATCTGCCCAAAATTTTGCCCAAAATCTGCCCAAAAATCCGCCCAAAATTTTGCCCAAAAATCCCCAAAAATCTGCCCAAAATTCCCTGAAAAAATCCCCAAAATTCCCCTAAAAATCCGCCCCAAATTCCCCAAAATCGCCTCAAAAACCTGCCCAAAATCACCCCAAAATTCCTCCAAAATTCCTCAAAAATCTGCCCAAAAATCTGCCCCAAAATCACCCCAAAATCTGCCCAAAATTCCCTGAAAAAAATCCCCAAAAATTCCACAAAAATCTGCCCAAAATTCCCTGAAAAAATCCCCAAAAATCCTCCAAAAATCCCCGAAAATTCCCCCAAAATTGTCCCAAAATCCCCCAAATTTCACCCAAAATGCCCCAAAATCCTCCAAATTTTCTGCTTTTCAGCTTTTCTGTTGTGGGACCCCCAGAAGGTGCCCCAAAAAATCCCCCAAATTTTGCTGAAATTCTCAAAAATTCCCTCAAAGTTCCCCCAAAAATCCCCCAAAATTCCCAAAAATCCTCCAAAATTCCTCCAAAATTCCCCAAAATGCCCCAAAATGCTCCAAATTTTTTGATTTTTCAGCTTTTCTGTTGTGGGAGCCCCAGAAGGTGCCCCAGAGGCTCCGGGCGGTGACTGAGGATCATTTGAGGATGGAAAAAATCCTGGAGGAATCGGGGCTGGGATGTGTCTTTGTTATGCCCCCACATATTGCAGGTACGGGGGAAAAAATGGGGAAAAATTGGGAAAAAATTGGGGAAAAATTGGGAGAAATTGGGGAAAAAATTTGGGAAAAATGGGGGAAAGTTTGGGGGAAAATCGGGGGAAAATTGGGGGAAAATCAGGAAAAATTTGGGGAGAAAATTGGGAAAAATCGAAGGAAAATTGGGGAGAAATTGGGAAAAAAAGGGGGGAGAAATCAGGAAAAAATTGGGGAGAAAATGAGGAAAAATTAGGGGCAAAAATTGGGAAAATGGGAAAAATTTGGATCAAAAATGGAGGAAAAATTTGGGCCAAAAATGGGAAAAATTGGGAGGAAAAAGGGGAAAAATTGGTGGGGAAAAATGGGAAAAAAATTGGGACCAAAAATGGGAAAAATTGGGGGAAAAAAGAGAGAAAAATTGGGGAAAAAATGGGGAAAAATTGGGATCAAAAATGGGGGGAAAATTGGGAAATGGGAAAAATTGGGGGGAAAAAAATGGGGCAAAAATTGGGAGGAAAATTGGGAAAAATTTGGGGATAAATCAGGGGGAAAAGAGGAAAAAATGGGGGAAAATTGGGGGAAAATCAGGAAAAATTTGGGGGAAAATTGGGAAAAAATTGGGGGAAAATTGGGGAAAAATTTGGAGAAAATTGGAGGGAAAAAAGGAAAAAAATTGGGAAAAAATTGGGGTAAAATTGGAAAAAATTTGGGGGAAAATTGGGGGAAAATTGGGGAAAAATTGGGGAAAATTGGAGAAAAATTTGGAGAAAATTGGAGGAGAAAGAGGGGAAAAATTGGGGGAAAATCAGGAAAAATTTGGGAGAAATTGGGGGAAAAAGAGGGAAAAAATTGGGGAAAAATCAGGAAAAAATTGGGGAAAAATTAGGAAAAAATTGGGGAAAGTTTGGGGGAAAATTGGGGGAAAAAAGGAAAAAAATTGGGAAAAAAATTGGGCAGAAATTGGAAAAAAAAGGGGAGAAATGGGGGGAAAAATGGGACCAAAAATGGGAAAAATTGGGGAAAAATGAGGAAAAATTGGGACCAAAAATGGGGCAGAAATTGGGGAAAAAATGGGGAAAAAATTGGGACAAAAAAATGGGAAAAATTGGGGAAAAAAATGGGAAAAATTTGGACCAAAAATGGGGCAAAAATTGGGACAAAAAATGGGGCAAAAATTGGGAGAAAAAATGGGGAAAATTGGGACCAAAAATGGGGCAAAAATTGGGACCAAAAATGGGGAAAAATTGGGGAAAAAATGGGGAAAAATGGGGGGAAAATTGGGGAAAAATTGGGACAAAAAATGGGACAAAAAATGGGGGAAAATGGGAAAAACTAGGGGGAAAAAATAGAAAGGAAAATTTGAGGGAAAAATCAAGGGTTAAAAACCACCCAAAAAAACCACAAAAAAATGACGAAAAAAATTGACGAAAAAATTCAATTTTTTTCCCTTTTTCACCCCAATTTTTCCCCATTTTTTCCCCAATTTTTCCCCATTTTTTCCCCATATTTTTTCCCTTTTAAAACCAATTTTTTTCCATTTTTTCCCCAGTGGACCAGCCTTTAACCGCGGCCTACGAGGTGACCGTGGGGGCAAAAGTGGGGAAAAATTGGGAGGAAAAATGGGGAAAAATTGGGGAAAAATTGGGGAAAAATGGGGGGAAAAATGGGAAAAATTGGGACCAAAAATGGGGCAAAAATTGAGAAGAAAAATGGGGAAAATTGGGGAAATAAAATGGGAAAAATTGGGACCAAAAATGGGGCAAAAATTGGGACCAAAAATGGGAAAAATTGGGGAAAAAAATGAGAAAAATTGGGGAAAAATTGGGACCAAAAATGGGTCAAAATAGGGAAAATGGGGCAAAAATTGGTGGGGAGAAAATGGGGGGAAAAAATAGAAAGAAAAATTCAGAGTAAAAATCAAGGTGGAAGAACAAAAACCAGGGAAGAAAAACCACACCAAAACCACACAAAAAACCCACAAAAAAGGACAAAAAAATTCAATTTTTTTCCCTTTTTCACCCCAATTTTTCCCCATTTTCACCCCAAATTTTCCCCATTTTTTTCCCCAATTTTTCCCCAATTTTTTCCCCATAATTTCCTTTTAAAAACCACTAAAAAAACCCTTTTTTTTTCCATTTTTTCCCCAGTGGAGCAGCCTTTAACCGCGGCCTACGAGGTGACCGTGGGGGCCGCGGGGGGTCCCGGCTCCTCCCGGGTTATTTCGGCTCCGGATTTGGGGCATTTTATGCTCAGCTGCCTCAGGGACACAAAATTCGATGGAAAAAAAGTTTATGTCAGTGGGAAATACCCCAAGGAGTAGGAAATGGGGGAGTTTTGGGGGATTTGGGGGATTTTTTAGGGGTTTTGGGGAAATTTTTGGAGAATTTTGGGAGGTTTGGGGGGATTTTGGGGGATTTTTTTGGGGATTTTTTGGGATTTTGGGGGGATTTGGGGAGGATTTTTGGGGGGTTTGGGGGATTTTGGGAGGATTTTTTGGGGGTTTTGGGAGGTTTGGGGGATTTTTTGGGATTTTTGGGGGGTTTTGGGGGATTTTTGGGGGGTTTTGGGGGATTTTTTGGGGATTTTTTGGGATTTTGGGGGGATTTGGGGAGGATTTTTGGGGGGTTTGGGGGATTTTGGGAGGATTTTTGGGGGTTTTGGGAGGTTTGGGGGATTTTTTTGGGATTTTGGGGGGTTTGGGGAGGATTTTGAGCAATTTGGGGGGATTTTGAGGGGTTTTGGGGGGATTTTGGGGGCTCTTGGGGGATTTTAGGAGGATTTTGAGCAATTTGGGGAGGATTTTGGGGGATTTAGGTTTTTTTTGGGGGGGATTTTGAGGGGTTTTGAGAGGATTTTGAGAAAATTGAGGATTTTGGGAGGATTTTGAGCAATTTGGGGAGGATTTTGAGCAATTTTGGGGGGATTTTGGGGGATTTTAGGAGGATTTGGGAGGATTTTGGGGGATTTTTGGGGATTTTAGGAGGATTTGGGGGGATTTTGGGGGGTTTTGGGAGGATTTTAGGAGGATTTGAGGGAGATTTTGGGGGGTTTGGGGAGGATTTTGAGCAATTTGGGGAGGATTTTAGGAAGATTTTGGGGGATTTTAGGGGGATTTGGGGAGATTTTGGGTGGATTTGGGGATTTAGGGGGGATTTAGGGGGTTTTGGGGGGATTTTAGGAGGATTTTGGGGGATTTTTGGGGGATTTTTTGGGATTTTGGGGGATTTTAGGAGGATTTTGGAGGGATTTTAGGGGGATTTTGGGGGGTTTAGGAAGGATTTGGGGGAGATTTGGGGGGTCCTGGAGGGGTTTGGGGGGATTTTAGGAGGATTTTTGGGGGATTTGAGGAGGATTTTGGGGGGATTTGGGAGAATTTTGAGCAATTTGGGGAGGATTTGGGGAGGATTTTTGGGGATTTTAGGAGGATTTTGGGGTATTTTGGGGGGTTTTGGAGGGATTTTTTGGGATTTTTGGGGGTTTGGGGGATTTTGGGGGATTTTTGGGGGATTTTGGGGGGTTTAGGAAGGATGTGGGGGGTCCTGGAGGGGTTTGGGGGGGTTTGAGGAGGATTTTGGGGGATTTTAGGAAGATTTTGGGGGATTTTAGGAGGATTTGGGGAGGATTTTTGGGGTCTGGGGGTGATTTTGGGGGATTTTAGGAAGATTTTTGGGGGATTTTAGGAGGATTTTGGGGGAGATTTTGGGGGTTTGGGGGGATTTTGGAGGGTCCTGAGCAGATTTGGAGGGTTTTTAGGGGGATTTAGGGGGATTTTAGGAGGATTTTGGGGGGTTTTGAGAGGATTTTGAGCGATTTGGGGAGGATTTTGGGGGGATTTTAGGAATGATTTTGGGGGATTTTGGGGGATTTTAGGAGGATTTTGAGCAATTTGTGGAGGATTTTGGGGGGTTGAGGAGGATTTTGGGGGGATCCTGAGCAGATTTGAGGGGTCCTTGACAGATTCCCACCCCGGGATTATCCCAAAAATTTGGGGTCCCCCCTCCCCTCATTCCCAAAATTAAACCTGTGGATTGTCCAGTCTGGATCTCATTTCTGGGGCTGGGAGGGTTTGGGGGGGTCCTGGGGGGATTTTGGGGGGTCCTGGGAGGGTTTTGGGGGGTCCTGGGGGGAATTTGGGGGGTCCTGGGAGGGTTTGGGGGGATTTTGGGGGGTCCTGAGAACATTTGGGGGGAATTTTGGGGGTCCTGGGAGGATTTGGGGGGGTCCTGGGGGGATTTGGGGAGTCCTGGGAGGATTTGGGGGGATTTTTGGGGGTCCTGGGGGAGCTTTGGGGGGTCCTGGGAGGGTTTGGGGGTCCTGGGGAGGATCTTGGGGGGTCCTGGTGGGTCCTGGGAGGGTTTTGGGGAGTCCTGAGAACATTTGGGGGGATTTTTGGGGGTCCTGGGAGGGTTTTGGGGGGTCTGGGAGGATTTTGGGGGGTCCTGGGGGAGATTTGGGGGATCTTGGGAGGATTTTGGGGGGTCCTGGGGGGGAATTGGGGGGTCCTGGGGAGGTTTTGGAGGAGTTTGGGGGGGTCCTGAGAAGAATTTGGGGGATTTTGGGGGATCCTGGGAGGATTTGGGGGGATTTTGGGAGGTCCTGGGAGGATTTTTGGGGTCCTGGGAGGGTTTGGGGGGTCCTGGGAGAATTTTTGGGGAGTCCTGAGAAGATTTTGGGGGATTTTGGGGCATCTTGGGAGGATTTTGGGGGATCCAGGGAGGATTTTGGGGTCCCCCCCCGGCAGGGCGCGCCCTGTATGCAAATGAACCCGCGCTTTATGCAAATGAAGCCCCTCCATGCAAAACCCCCGCGCCGTATGCAAATTAGTGTGGCCACGCCCCTCAACGCCCGTATGCAAATAGCTCCTTCCGCTCTCTCCTCTGATTGGCCGCGCAGCCGTGCTGGGTGAGGCTTGAAACGGACGCCTCTGATTGGCTGCGGGCGGCGCTGCCGTGGCCGCTGATTGGTCCAGACGCGGCCGTATGTAAATGAGGAGTCTGAGGGGATGGGGCGGGGCCTCCCAGTTTGGGGGGTCACGGTTTAAAGACGGGAGGCCCAATTTGGGGGGGGATTCCCCAATTTGGGGGTAAATTCCCCAATTTTGAGGGTAAATTCCCCAATTTTGGGGGGGATTTCCCAGTTTAGGAGGGGAAATACCCAATTTGGGGGGAGGATTCCCCAGTTTAGATGGGGAATTCCCAGTTTGGGGGTCCCGGTTTAAAGACGGGAGGCCCAGTTTGGGGGGGGGAGGATTCCCAGTTTGGGGGGTCCCAGTATAAAAGGAGGTCCCAGTTTGAAGGAGCGTCCCCAATTTGGAGGGGAGGGAATTCCCAGTTTGGGGGGAAAAATCCCCAGTTTGGGGGTCCCAGTCTGAAGGAGCGCCCCCGGTTTGGAGGCTCCCAATTTACAGAGCCGCCCCCAGTTTGGGGGAATCCCCAGTTTGAACTCTCCCCACTCTCGAGGACTCCCCAATTTCCCATTTTAGAAGGGAAACACCCCCAAATTTCGAGGGTTCCCCCTCAAAAAACGCGTCCTGCGCCTTTAAGACTCTCCCCGCCCTCACACAGCTCCTACAGCGCCCCCTGGCGGCCCGGAGGTCTTCCCGCCTTTTTCCCCTCAAGCCCCGCCCCTTCACTTCGGCCTCGCTCGGGCCTTTCCGCCTAAACCGGCGGAGACGGTACCGAGAGACCGAAGGGGGGGGGGGTCTCATTGGCCGCTGCGCTCGCGCCGCCCCCCCTCATTGGCCGCGGCGCTCGCGCCGCTTCCGCCGCGCCCCCCCATTGGCCGCAGCGCTCGCGCCGCCGGTGAGTGACAACCTCAATCCCCCCCCGAGGTTCCCCTCAGACCCCCGCAGGACGCGGGGGCGGCAGGAGGGGGGGACCTCGCTGCTGCTCCCGCCGCCGCTTCCGCCAGTCTCGGGTAAGGCCCCGATTTTAAAGGCCTGAAAAAGAAGGAGAGATTTTTATTTTTTAGGCCTTAAAAAAAAAAAAATAAATAAAAACAACAAGGGAGGGCGGCGGTGATTGAGGGCCAAGAACCGTCGGGATTTTCCCCCTCCGGGGTTTTATTTTATTTTTTTCCCGGTGCCCGGCGGGCGCTGCCGGGAGTTGTAGTTTTGAGTGAAGGGGGGGAAAACCCCCTGAGGGAGGGGAGGGGCTCCCAGGGGTTGTTTTGAGGGAAAAAAATGCGATTTTGGGGGGGTTTTTTGAGCTCCTTGAGGGGCTTTGGGGTTGTGTTTTGATGAGGGGGGGGATTCAGGGAGACTTTGAGGGACGGACTGGGGGGGGGGTCCCTGAGGGAAAAATTAAGATTTTTTAGGAGGAATTTGAGGTTCCTGAGGGGATCTTGGGATGTTCTGAGGGAAAAAATTGTGATTTTAGGAGGAATTTGAGGTTCCTGAGGGGAAAAAATGAGATTTTTGTGTCAAATTTGAGGTTCCTGAGGGAATTTCGAGATGTCGTGAGGGGAAAATTGTGATTTTAGGAGGAATTTGAGGTTTCTGAGGGGAAAAAATGAGATTTTGTGTCGAATTTGAGGTTCCTGAGGGAATCACGGCGAGTTCTGAGGGAAAAAAATGAGATTTTGTGTCAAATTTGGGGTTCCAGGATTGGATTTTGAGGGAAAAATTTGTAATTTAGGTGAAATTTCAGGTTCCAGGGTTGTATTTTGAGGGGAAAATTGTGATTTTAGGAGGAATTTGAGGTCCCTGAGTGGATTTAGGGTTGGATTTTGAGGAAAAAATTGTGATTTTTAGGTGGATTTTGGAGCCGTGAGGGCTCTGAGTGTGTTTTGAGGGGGAAAAATTGTGATTTTGTGTCGAATTTGATGTTCCTGAGGGGATTTTTGGGATGTTCTGAGGGAAAAATTGTGATTTTAGGAGAAATTTAAGGTTCCAGGGTTGTATTTTGAGGTGAAAAATTGTGATTTTAGGACGAATTTGATATTCCTGAGGGGATCACGGAATGTTCTGAGGGAAAAATTAAGATTTTTGTGTCGAATTTGAAGTTCCTGAGGAGATTTTTGGATGTTCTGAGGGAAAAATTGACATTTTAGGAGGAATTTGGATCCGTGAGGGCTCTGGGTGTGTTTTGAGGGGGAAAAATTGTGATTTTTTAGGATGAATTTGAGGTTTCTGAGGGAAAAATTGACGTTTTGTGTCGAATTTGAGGTTCCTGAGGAGATCTTGGGATGTTCTGAGGGAAAAATTGAGATTTTAGGAGGAATTTGGAGTTCCAGGGTTGTATTTTGAGGAATAAAATTGTGATTTTTAGGGGATTTTTGGATGTTCTGAGGGAAAAAATTGACATTTTAGGAGGAATTTGAGGTTCCTGAGGGGATCACGGTGAGTTCTGAGGGAAAAAATGGGATTTTGGGGCGAATTTGGGGTTCCAGGATTGGATTTTGAGGGAAAAATTGTGATTTTGGGGGAAATTCAAAGTTCCTGAGGGAATCTTGGGATATTCTGAGGGAAAAATTGACATTTTAGGTGGATTTTGGATCCGTGAGGGCTCTGAGTGTGTTTTGAGGGGAAAAAATTGTGGTTTTTTAGGAGGAATTTGAGGTTTCTGAGGGAAAAATTGAGATTTTGTGTCGAATTTGAGGTTCCTGAGGGGATTTTGAGATGTCGTGAGGGAAAAATTGTGATTTTTTAGGAGGAATTTGAGGTTTCTGAGGGAAAAATTGAGATTTTGTGTCGAATTTGAGGTTCCTGAGGGGATTTTGGGATGTTCTGAGGGAAAAATTGAGATTTTGGGGCGAATTTGGGGTTCCAGGATTGGATTTTGAGGGAAAAAATTGTAATTTAGGTGAAATTTCAGGTTCCAGGGTTGTATTTTGAGGGAAAAATTGTGATTTTAGGAGGAATTTGAAGTTCCTGAGGGGATTTTTGGATGTTCTGAGGGAAAAATTGACATTTTAGGTGGATTTTGGATCCGTGAGGGCTCTGAGTGTGTTTTGAGGGGGAAAAATTGTGATTTTTTAGGAGGAATTTGAGGTTTCTGAGGGAAAATTTGACGTTTTGTGTCGAATTTGATGTTCCTGAGGGGATCACGGCGAGTTCTGAGGGAAAAAATGAGATTTTTGTGTCAAATTTTAAGTTCCTGAGGGGATTTCGGGATGTTCTGAGGGAAAAATTGTGATTTTGTGTCAAATTTGGGGTTCCAGGGTTGTATTTTGAGGGCAAAAATGTGATTTTAGGAGGAATTTGAGGTTTCTGAGGGAAAAATTGAGATTTTGTGTCGAATTTGAGGTTCCTGAGGGGATTTTGGGATGTTCTGAGGGAAAAATTGAGATTTTGGGGCGAATTTGGGGTTCCAGGATTGGATTTTGAGGGAAAAATTTGTAATTTAGGTGAAATTTCAGGTTCCAGGGTTGTATTTTGAGGGGAAAATTGTGATTTTAGGACGAATTTGATATTCCTGAGGGGATCACGGCGAGTTCTGAGGGAAAAATTGAGATTTTTGTGTCAAATTTGAAGTTCCTGAGGGGATCTCGGAATGTTCTGAGGGAAAAATTGTGATTTTTAGGTGGATTTTGGATCCGTGAGGGCTCTGAGTGTGTTTTGAGGGGGAAAAATTGAGATTTTTGTGTCGAATTTGAGGTTCCTGAGGGGATCACGGCGAGTTCTGAGGGAAAAATTGTGATTTTGTGTCAAATTTGGGGTTCCAGGATTGTATTTTGAGGTGAAAATTGTGATTTTTAGGTGGATTTTGGAGCCGTGAGGGCTCTGAGTGTGTTTTGAGGGGGAAAAATTGTGATTTTTAGGAGGAATTTGAGATTTCTGAGGGAAAATTTGACGTTTTGTGTCGAAATTGAAGTTCCTGAGAGGATTTTTGGATGTTCTGAGGGAAAAATTGTGATTTTAGGAGGAATTTGGAGTTCCAGGATTTTATTTTGAGGAAAAAAGTTGTGATTTTTAGGAGGAATTTGAGGTTCCTGAGGGAATCACGGAATGTTCTGAGGGAAAAATTAAGATTTTTGTGTCGAATTTGAAGTTCCTGAGGGGATTTTGGGATGTTCTGAGGGAAAAATTGACATTTTAGGTGGATTTTGGATCCGTGAGGGCTCTGAGTGTGTTTTGAGGAAAAAAATTGTGATTTTTTAGGAGGAATTTGAGGTTTCTGAGGGAAAAATTGACGTTTTGTGTCGAATTTGAGGTTCCTGAGGGAATCACGGTGAGTTCTGAGGGAAAAATTGAGATTTTTTTGTCAAATTTGGGGTTCCAGGATTGTATTTTGAGGGAAAAATTTGTAATTTAGGTGAAATTTCAGGTTCCAGGGTTTTATTTTGAGAGGAAAATTGTGATTTTAGGAGGAATTTGAGGTTTCTGAGGGAAAAATTGAGATTTTGTGTCGAATTTGAGGTTCCTGAGGGGATTTTTGGATGTTCTGAGGGAAAAAAATGAGATTTTAGGAGAATTTGAGGTTCCTGAGGGGATCTCTGGATGTTCTGAGGGAAAAATTGAGATTTTTGTGTCGAATTTGAGGTTCCTGAGGGGATTTTGGGATGTTCTGAGGGAAAAATTGAGATTTTTGTGTCAAATTTGAGGTTCCTGAGGGAATTTTGGGATGTTCTGAGGGAAAAATTGAGATTTTGGGGCGAATTTGAGGTTCCTGAGGGGATTTTGGGATGTTCTGAGGGAAAAATTGAGATTTTGGGGCGAATTTGGGGTTCCAGGATTGGATTTTGAGGGAAAAATTTGTAATTTAGGTGAAATTTCAGGTTCCAGGGTTGTATTTTGAGGGGAAAATTGTGATTTTAGGAGGAATTTGAGGTTCCTGAGGGGATTTTGAGATGTCGTGAGGGAAAAATTGTGATTTTAGGAGGAATTTGAGGTTCCAGGATTTTATTTTGAGGAAAAAAATTGTGATTTTAGGAGGAATTTGAGGTTCCTGAGGGGATCTGAGTGTGTTTTTAAGGGAATAAATGTGATTTTCGGTGAATTTGGGGTCCCTGAGGAGATTTAGGGTTGGATTTTGAGGAAAAAATTGTGATTTTTAGGTGGATTTTGGAGCCGTGAGGGCTCTGAGTGTGTTTTGAGGGGGAAAAATTGAGATTTTGTGTCGAATTTGATGTTCCTGAGGGGATTTTTGGGATGTTCTGAGGGAAAAATTGTGATTTTAGGAGGAATTTGAAGTTCCTGAGGGGATTTTGGGATGTTCTGAGGGAAAAATTGACATTTTAGGAGGAATTTGGATCCGTGAGGGCTCTGGGTGTGTTTTGAGGGGGAAAAATTGTGATTTTTAGGAGGAATTTGAGGTTTCTGAGGGAAAAATTGACGTTTTGTGTCGAATTTGAGGTTCCTGAGGAGATCTTGGGATGTTCTGAGGGAAAAATTGAGATTTTAGGAGGAATTTGGAGTTCCAGGGTTGTATTTTGAGGTGAAAAATTGTGATTTTAGGACGAATTTGATGTTCCTGAGGGGATCACGGCGAGTTCTGAGGGGAAAAATTGAGATTTTTGTGTCGAATTTGGGGTTCCAGGGTTGTATTTTGAGGAAAAAAATGTGATTTTGGGGTTAATTTGGTTTTTTTTGGGGATTAATTTGGATTTTTTGAGGAATTAATTTGGAGTTTTTAATTAATTTGTTATTTTGGTAGTTTTTTTTTTTTTTTTAGGGTTAATTTGGGGCTTTTTGGAATTAATTTGGGTTTTAGTATTAATTTTAGTATTAATTAATTAATTTTAGTATTAATTTTGGGGATTAATTTGGGGTTTTTTGGGATTTAATTTGTTAATTTTGGGGTTAATTTGGGTTTTTTGAATTTTTTGAGGATTAATTTGGAATTTTTTTGGATTAATTTTGGGATTTTTTTTGGGAATTATTTGTTAATTTTGGGGTTAATTTGAATTTTTTGGGATTACTTTGGATTTTTTGGAAATTATTTGTTAATTTTGGGATTAATTTGGAATTTTTTGGGATTAATTTGGAATTTTTTGGGATTAATTTGGATTTTTTGGGAATTATTTGTTAATTTTGGGGTTAATTTGAATTTTTTGAGAATTATTTTGGATTTTTTGGGATTAATTAGGAATTTTTTGGGATTAATTTGGAATTTTTTTGGATTTATTTGGAATTTTTTAGGATTAATTTGGATTTTTTGGGAATTATTTGTTAATTTTGGGATTAATTTGAATTTTTTGGGATCAGTTTGGAATTTTTTAGGAATTAATTTGAATTTTTTGGGATTAAATTGGATTTTTTGGGAATTATTTGTTAATTTTGGGGTTAATTGGAATTTTTTGGGATTAATTTGGAATTTTTTGATAATTAATTTGTAGTTTTTTATTAATTTCTTAATTTTGGGGTTAATTTTGAGGGTTTTTTGAGGATTAATTTGAATTTTTTTGTGATTAATTCATTAATTTTGTGATTAATTTTAATTTTCTAATAATTAATTCAACTTTAACTCTCATTTTCTCTTAAATTCCTCCTTTTTTAACCCCAAATTCTTTTCCCAATTCCAGGATTTCCTTAATTAAACCCCAATTAACGAAACTCCGGAATTAACGAACTTTTGCCTCCAAATTTGGGTCAAAAATCCTCAAAATTTGGATTTTTTTTCACCTTCTGGAACATTCTTGGGACTTCTGGACTTGAGGCAAGTTAAAATTCTTTGTTAATTAATGAATTTTAATTAATTAATCTTAATTAAGGTGATGCCATCAGATAAAATTTCAATTTTATCCCTTTTTTCCCAAAAAATCCACAAATTATTCCAAAAATTCCCCAAAAAACTCAAATTAATCCCTCAAAATCCCCCCCAATTAACACCCCCTAATTATGCAAAAAAAATCCTTTAAAATTTGGGATTTGGGAGCCCAAAATTAGGAATTTTCAGGAAAAATTTGGGATAAAAATAAAAGAAAAAAGGTGGAAAAAAAATCCTCCAAAAATCAGGATTTGGAAGCCCCAAAAAATTGGGAATTTTAAGGAAAATTTCAAGATTAAAAAAAAGCAGGAAAAGGTGGAAAAAATCCTTTAAAAACCCCAAAAAATGGGATTTTTAAGGAAGATTCTGGATTAAAAAAAAGTGAGAAAAAATTCTTCAAAAATTGGGATTTGGGAGCACCAAAATTGAGAATTTTCAGGAAAAATTTGGGATAAAAAATAAGAGGAAAAAAGTGGAAAAAAAATCCTTTAAAACCCCAAAAATTGGGATTTTGGCCTCAGCTCGTTGTAATTAAAACTTAACGAGTTTTTAATTAATTTTAATTATTCCCCAAATAATTTTTGGGTTTTTTTTTTTTGGTGGAAAAATAAAATTATTCTGAGATTTTTTTTTTTTTTTTTTTTAGGGATTAAAACACCAAAAAAAAAAAAAAAAGAAAAAGTGGGAAAAATAAACAAAATGAGCCCAAAATGAGCAGAAATTAAGGAATTAATTAATTAAGGAGTTGTTTAATTAATGAAAGATTAAAAGGGGTTAATTTTAATTAATAAAAATGGGAATTTTGGGGGGAAATTCCAGGATTTTTTTGGGTCAAAAATCCAGAAATTTTGGGTCGAAATTCCAGGAAATTTTTTTTGTAAATTCCATAACTTTTTTAATAAATTTCATGATATTTTTTAATAAATTCCATATTTTTATCCTTTAAATTCCAGGATTTTTGGGGGGAAATTCCAGGATATTTTGGGGAGAAATTCCAGGATATTTTGGGGAGAAATTCCAGAATTTTTGGGGGGAATTTCAGCCTTTTTTTTGGGGTAAATTCCAGGAAAATTCCAAGATTCTTTGGGGAGAATTTCAGGCCCTTTTTTTCCCGGGACATTTCAGAATTTTGGGGGGAAATTCCAGGAATTTTAGGGAAAAAATCGAGGAATTTTTTGGGGAAAATCCAGGATTTTTTGGGGGGAAATTCCCGGATTTATTTTTAAATATTTTTCACTTTTTTTTTTTTTTGTAAATTCCAGGATTTTTGGGGAGAAATTTCAAGATTTTTGGGGGGGAAATTCTATTATATTTTTTTTTATAATTCTGGATTTTTTGGGGAGAAATTCCAGGAACTTTAGGGAGAAATTCCAGGATTTTAGGGCAGAAATTCCAGGATTTTAGGGCAGAAATTCCAGGATTTTTTTGAGAAAATCACGGATTTTTGGGGGGGAAATTTCACTTTTTTTTTTGTAAAATTCCAGGATTTTGGGTGGGAAATTCCAAGATTTTATGGGGAAAATTCCAGGATTTTTTGGGGGGATTTTTTTTGGTAAATTCCAGGATTTAGGGTGGGAAATTCCAAGATTTTTTTGGTGGAAATTTCACTTTTTTTTTTGTAAATTCCAGAAATTTTGGGCAGAAATTCCAGAATTTTTTTCTATAAATTCCAGGAGATTTTTTTGAATAAATTTCACTCTATTTTTTTAATAAATTCCATGAATTTTTTTTTAATAAAACCTTTATTTTTTCCTTTTAAATCCCAGGAATTTCCAGCTCTCCCACCATGCGCCGCCGCCGCCGCTGCTCCTTTCCCTCCACCCCTTTCCAAACCCCCCAAAACCCCCAAAACCCCCTCAAATCCTTCCCCTCCCCCTAAAAAAACCCCCCAAAAAATCCAAATTTTCACCACAATGAACCCAAACCTCCCAAACCTCCCAAAAATGGGCGTCAAAGCCCGAATCGCCGAGTGGCCCCCGCGCTCCAAAACCCCCAAAAACCCCCCGAAAAAACCCCAAATTTTCCCTTTTTCATCCCAATCCAAACCTTTCAACCATTTCTCTCACAAACCTCATCAAAACCTCCAAGAAATGGAATTTCCAGAAGGTTTTTTGAGGCAAAGAAGCAGCAGCGAAGTGACTTTGAGCGAATGCGACCCCGAGGAAATCCCGGAAAAAATCAACAATCCCGGATTATTTCGGGAATACGGCAGCACTTCCTCCATCGACATCCAAGGAATCCCTGAACAAAGTTTTTTTGAGATGCTCAACGAATTCAGAACTAAAAATCCCAAATTTTCCTCACCAAAATCCGATTTTTCCGCCTCAAAACCCGATTTTTCCTCTTCAAAACCCGATTTTTCCTCTTCAAAACCCGATTTTTCCTCCTCAAAACCCGATTTTTCCTCTTCAAAACCCGATTTTTCCTCTCTAAAACCCGATTTTTCCTCTCCAAAACCCGATTTTTCCTCTCCAAAACCCGATTTTTCCTCTCCAAAACCCGATTTTTCCTCCTCAAAACCCGAAGAATTTTCCAAACCTCGACGTCGTTGCCTCAAACCCGACGATTCGATTTTTAAAAAACTCCTCAACCCGAAAGATCCCGAAGAATCTCCCCAAAAACCCGCAAAATCTTGGATTTGCAGAAAAAGTTTCGCTCATTTCGACGTCCAAAGTTTCTTTTTCGAAGCCGTTTCCGCCGGTTTTGCGGAAAATCAACGACGGAACACGACGACAGGAGCTTCGGCCGCTTCTGCAAATTCTGATTTCATTTTTTCCAGCGTCGAAGATTTAAATTCCAAAGAAAATTTAGAATTTGATTCGGGAGACGACACCAGCAACGATTTATTATTGAGTTGTCCCCATTTTCGGAACGAAATCGGCGGCGGAAGAGGAGAAAGAGATTTGAGTTTTATCAAATCAAATTCTGCTTTTTCTTCTTCGGGAATTTTGATGGATTTTGGGAATGTTGGAAGAGCCACAAATGCCGGAATTTCGGTGCTGGAATTCCCAAAGGAGCAGCAGAGGAATCCAGAGAGGCTCAGCACTTCCAGCCTGGAGCACGTGGATTTGGGAGCAAGATACTATCGGGATTATTTTCATGGAAAAGGTGGGAATTTTGGGAAAAATTGGGAATTTTTTGGGATTTTTTGGGGGCTTTAGGGGGTGGGATGTGATTGATGATGATGAAATTCCTGAGTTCTCGGAGTTGGAGCTGCCCCAGGTTTGTTTGTCCAATTTTCCCATTTGTTTCTGAATTTCCCCATTTTTCCTCCATTTTTCTCCATTTCCGTCCATTTTTCCACCATTTTTTTCCTGAATTTTCCTCCATTTTTCCCCCATTTTTCCTCCATTTTTTCCTGAATTTTCTCCCATTTTTTCCTCCATTTTCCCCCAATTTTTCCTGAATTTTCTCCCATTTTTTTCTGATTTTTTCCCCCATTTTTCCCCCCATTCTTCCTCAATTTCCCCATTTTTCTCGATTTTTTCTCCCATTTTTTCCTAAATTTTCCCCCATTTTTTCTCCTTTTTTCCCCTCTTTTTCCCCATTTTTCCTGATTTTTTACTCCATTTTCCCCCATTTTTCTCCATTTTTCCTTCATTTTCTCCCATTTTTTCCTGAATTTTCCCCGATTTTTTCCTCCATTTTCCCCACATTTTTCTCCATTTTTTCCCTATTTTTCTCCCATTTTTTCCCCATTTTCCTCCATTTTTTCCTGAATTTTCTCCCATTTTTCCTCATTTTTTCTTCATTTTTCCCCATTCTTGTCCCATTTTTCCCCATTTTTCCCCATTTTTTCCCGATTTTTTCCTCCATTTTCTCCCATTTTTCCCCCATTTTTTTTCCATTTTCCCCTGAATTTTCTCCCATTTTTTCCTTAATTTTCTCCCATTTTTTCCTCAATTTTTTCCCCATTTTTTCCCCATTTTTTCCTCCATTTTTTCTCTCATTTTCTCCCATTTTTTCCCCATTTTTCCCCAATTTTTCCCCCATGTTTCCCCCCATTCCCCGTTGTCCCTGTGCCTTTCCCCCATTGGATTTGGTGCCCTGTGGGAATGTTGGGAGGCACCAAATGCTGGAATTTCGGTGCTGGAATTCCCAAAGGAGCAGCAGAGGAATCCAGAGAGGCTCAGCACTTCCAGCCTGGAGCACGTGGATTTGGGAGCCACATATTATCGGGATTATTTTCATGGAAAAGGTGGGAAAATTGGGAATTTTGGGGGTTTTTTAGGGTTAAAGGGATGGGATGAGGCTGAAATTCCTGAGTTCTCGGAGTTGGAGCTGCCCCAGGTTTGTTTGTTTTCTTAATTTCTCCATTTGTTCCTCATTTTCCCCATTTTTCTCCATTTCATCCATTTTCCCACCATTTTTTCCTGAATTTTATTCCTTTTTTTCCTGAATTTTCTCCCATTTTTCCCCATTTTTCCCCCAATTTTTTCCCCATTTTTCCCTCATTTTTTCCCCATTTTTTTCCCATTTTTTTCTCCATTTTTCCCTTAATTTTCCCCCATTTTTCCCCCATTTTTCCCCAATTTTTCCATTTTTTCTCCCATTTTTTCCCTCATTTTTCTCCATTTTTTCCCCAATTTTCTCCCATTTTTTCCCCATTTTTCTCCCATTTTTCCCCATTTTTTCCTGAATTTTCTCTCATTTTTCCCTCATTTTTTCCCCATTTTTTTCCCATTTTTTTCTCCATTTTTCCCTTAATTTTCCCCCATTTTTCCCCCATTTTTCCCCAATTTTTCCATTTTTTCTCTCATTTTTCCCTCATTTTTCCCCATTTTTTCCCATTTTTTCCTCCATTTTTCCCCATTTTTTCCTCCATTTCCCCCCAATTTTTCCTAAATTTTCTCCCATTTTTTCTCCATTTTTCCTGAATTTTCCCCCATTTTTTTCTGAATTTTCTCCCATTCTCCCTTTAATTTTCCCCCTTTTTTTTCTCATTTTTTCTCACCGAAATTTCCATTTTTTTCTCATTTTTCCCTCCCGAATCCTCATTTTTTCCCCCCAAATCCCCATTTTTTCCCTCCTTTCTCTCCCCAATCCCCTTTTTCTCCTCCCAAATCCCATTTTATTCTCATTTTTCCCCCATTTCACTGGAATTCCTTTGGCATTGACGACAAGCTGGGCCCTGTGGCGTCACCTTTTCTCCAAAATTCCCATTTTTTCCCTCCCAAATCCCCTTTTTTTTTTCCCCAAATTCTCATTTTTCCCACTTTTCTCCCGAAAATTTCCATTTTTTTCTCACTTTTCCCTCCCGAATCCCCATTTTTTCTCCATTTTTCTCCCCCAATCCCCATTTTTCCTCCAAATTTCCATTTTTTCTCCCTTTTCTCCCCAAATCCCCATTTCTTTTCACTTTCTCCCCAAAATCCCCATTTTTCTTCCCCAAATTCCCTTTTTTTCCCACTTTTCTCCTCTCAATCCCCATTTTTCCCCAAAAATTCCCATTTTCCCTCCCAAATCCCCACTTTTCCCTCCCAAATTCCCATTTTTCTCCCCCAAATCCCCATTTTCCCTCAAATCCTGATTTTTTCCTCCAAAATCCCCATTTTTTCCCTCCTTTCTCCCCAAAATTTCCATTTCTTTTCACTTTTCTCCCCCAAATCTCCATTTTTCTCCAAAATTCCCATTTTTTCCTCCAAATTTCCTTTTTTTTCCCTCTTTCCTCCCCCAAAATTCCCATTTTTTTCTCCATTTTCCCTCTTGAAACCCCATTTTTTCTCCATTTCTCTCCATTTTTCCCCCCAAATCTTCATTTTCCCCCCCCAAATCCCAATTTTTCCCCATTTTTTTCTCATTTTTCCCCATTTTTCCCCGCAGAGCACTGGAATTACTTTGGCATTGACGACAAGCTGGGCCCCGTCGCCGTCAGCGTCCGGAGGGAGCGGCTGGAGGAGCCCAGTGAGAGCCCCCAGTTCCTGCACCGCCTCATCTGCCGCACCAGCCAGGTCCAGACAGCCCCAAAAACACCCAAAAATGGCCCAAAAATATCCCAGAATTAGCCCAAAAATAGCCCAAAGTTACCCCAAAAAATTCCCAAAATTACCCCAAAAATGTCCCAAAATTACCCCAAAATTACCCCAAAAATATCCCAAAAATATCCCAGAATTAGCCCAAAAATATCCCAAAAATATCCCAGAATTATCCCAGAATTATCCCAAAATTATCCCAAAATTACAGGGAAAAATATCCCAAAATTACCCAAAAAATATCCCAGAATTACCCCAAAAATATCCCAAAAATAGCCCAAAGTTACCCCAAAAAATTCCCAAAATTACCCCAAAAATGTCCCAAAAATGTCCCAAAATTACCCCAAAAATTCCTCCAAAAATATCCCAAAAATATCCCAAAATTAACCCAAAAATTTCCCAAAATTACCCCAAAAATTCCTCCAAAAATATCCCAAAAAATCCCAAAATTACCCCAAAAATATCCCAAAAATATCCCAAAAATATTCCAAAATTATCCCCAAAAATATCCCAAAAATAGCCCAGAATTATCCCAAAAATATCCCAAAAATATCCCAAAATTATCCCAAAAATGTCCCAAAAATTCCCCAAAAAATATCCCAGAATTATCCCAAAAATATCCCAGAATTACCCCAAAAATGTCCCAGAATTACCAAAAAAAATCCCAAAATTCCCACCCAAAAATATCCCAAAATTCAGTCCTGAAACAGCACAAAATTACCCCAAAAATATCCCAAAAATGTCCCAAAATTACCCCAAAAATTCCTTCAAAAATATCCCAAAATTATCCCAAAAAATTCCCAAAATTACCCCAAAAATATCCCAAAAATGTCCCAGAATTCATCCCAAAAATATCCCAAAAATATTCCAAAATTATCCCCAAAAATATCCCAAAATTATCCCAGAATTTATCCCAAAAATTCCTCCAAAAATACCCCAAAAATTCCTCCAAAAATATCCCAAAAATATCCCAAAATTAACCCAAAAATTTCCCAAAAATATCCCAAAAATATCCCAAAATTACAGGAAAAAAATCCCCCAAAATTCTCCATAAAATGTCCCAGAATTCACTCCAAAAACAGCCCAAAATTGCCCCAAAAATATCCCAAAAATATCCCAAAATTACCCCAAAAATATCCCAAAATTACATCAAAAATATCCCAGAATTCACCCCAAAAATATCCCAAAATTATCCCAAAAATGTCCCAAAATTCCCTCCCAAAAAATCCCAAAATTCCAGGGAAAAAATCTCCAAAATTCCTTTTAATTTCAAGATAAAAATTCCTTAATTTCAGAATAAAATCCCCTTAAATTCAGAATAAAATTCCCTTTAATTCCACAATAAAATCCCCTTTAATTTCAGAATAAAATTCCCTTTAACTCCACAATAAAATCCCCTAAAATTCACTTTAATTTCAGAATAAAATCTCCTTTAATTCCAGAATAAAATTCCCTTTAATTCCACAATAAAACCCCAAAAAAACCCCAAAATTTTCCCCCAATTTTCCCTCATTTTCCCTCATTTTTCCCTCATTTTCCCCCATTTTTTCCCACATTTCCCCCTCATTTTTTTCCCATTTTCCCCTCATTTTTCCCTCATTTTTCCCTCATTTTTCCCTCATTTTTCCCCTCATTTTCCCCTCATTTTCCCTCATTTTTCCCTCATTTTCCCCTCATTTTCCCCTCATTTTTCCCTCATTTTTTCCCTCATTTTCCCCTCATTTTTTCCCTCATTTTCCCCTCATTTTCCCCTCATTTTTCCCTCATTTTCCCCCATTTTTCCCCCATTTTTCCCCCTCATTTTTCCCCTCATTTTTCCCTCATTTTCCCCATTTTTTCCCTCGTTTTTCCCCCAATTTTCCCTCATTTTTTCCCTCATTTTCCCCTCATTTTTCCCCATGTTTTTCCCTCATTTTCCCCCTCATTTTCCCTCATTTTTTCCCTCATTTTCCCCTCATTTTCCCCTCATTTTTCCCTCATTTTCCCCCTAATTTTCCCCTCATTTTTCCCTCCTTTTTTGCCCATTTTTTTCCACATTTTTCCTTCATTTTTCCCCATTTTTTCCCTCATTTTCCCCTCATTTTCCCTTCATTTTTCCCTCATTTTTCCCTCATTTTTCCCTCATTTTTCCCTCATTTTCCCCTCATTTTTCCCCATTTTTTCCCCCTCATTTTTCCCCATTTTTTCCCTCATTTTCTCCTCATTTTTCCCTCATTTTTCTCCATTTTTTCCTTCATTTTTCCCCATTTTTCCCCCCATTTTTCCCTCATTTTTCCCCTCATTTTCCCCCTCATTTTTCCCTCATTTTCCCCCTAATTTTCCCCTCATTTTTCCCTCATTTTCTCCTCATTTTTCCCTCATTTTTCCCTCATTTTCCCCTCATTTTTCCCTCATTTTTCCCTCATTTTCCCCTCATTTTTCCCTCATTTTCCCCTCATTTTTCCCTCATTTTTCCCTCATTTTTCCCTCATTTTTCCCTCATTTTCCCCTCATTTTCCCCTCATTTTTCCCTCATTTCCCCCCATTTTTTCCCCATTTTTCCCCTCATTTCCCCTCATTTTTCCCTCATTTTTCCCCATTTTTTTCCACATTTTTCCTTCGTTTTTCCCTCATTTTCCCCCATTTTTTCCCCATTTTTTCCCCCATTTTCCCCTCATTTTTTCCCCATTTTTCCCTCATTTTAACCCAAATTTTTTCCTTTTTTTTTCCAGCTGGTGACTCTTCGCGGTTCCATCCTGGAAGACGCCACTCCCAGCACGTCCAAGGCCGGCTCCGTTCGGGGAATTCCCTTACGGGACGTCCTGGAATTCGTCGTCCCCGAACTCAACATTCAGTGCCTGAGGCTGGCACTGCCCACGCCCAAAGTCACCGAGCAGCTCCTCAAGCTGGATGAGCAAGGGGTAAAAATTCTAAAAATTTCTAGAATTTTTTAGGATTTTTTTGAAATTTTTTTGGAATTTTTAGGATTTTTTTTGGATTTTTTACGATTTTTTTTCGCGATTTTTTTGCGATTTTTTTCGCGATTTTTTTAGTATTTTTTCAAGATTTTTTTTCAATTTTTTTTTTCTTCACGAATTTCTGAGACTCCTGGGGGTGTTCCTAGAGCTTTTAGGGATTTTCTAGAATTTTTTAGGATTTTTTTGGGATTTTTTAGGATTTTTTTTTAATTTTTTACGATTTTTTTTGTGATTTTTTTGCGCGATTTTTGCGCGATTTTTTTCGGTATTTTTTTCAATATTCTTAAAATTTTTTAATATATATTTCCAGGATTTTCTGAGACTCCTGGGGGTGTTCCTAGAGCTTTTAGGGATTTTTTAGAATTTTTTAGGATTTTTTTGTGATTTTTTACGATTTTTTTTGGATTTTTTACGATTTTTTTTCGCGATTTTTGCGCCATTTTTTCGCGATTTTTTTAGACATTTTTTCAAGATTTTATTTGAAATTTTTTTTTAGTTTATTCAGGATTTTTTAGGTTTATTAGAGTCTTTTCCTATAAGTTTTAGAGATTTTCTAGAATTTTTTAGGATTTTTTTGTGATTTTTTACGATTTTTTTTGGATTTTTTTACGAATTTTTTTCGCAATATTTTTTTGCGCGATTTTTTCGAGATTTTTTTCAAGATTTTATTTGATTTTTTTTTTAATTTATTCAGGATTTTTTAGGATTACTAGAATGTGTTCCTATAAGTTTTAGGGATTTTCTAGAATTTTTTTAGGATTTTTTGGGATTTTTAAAGATTTTTTTACAATTTTTTTTTGCGATTTTTTTGCGCGATTTTTGCGCAATTTTTTTTGCGATTTTCCCAAAATTTTTTTTTTATTTCTTTAATATTTCTTCACGATTTTCTGAGACTCCTGGGGGTGTTCCTAGAGCTTTTAGGGATTTTCTAGAATTTTTTAGGATTTTTTTTGGATTTTTTAGGATTTTTTTTGAATTTTTTAGGAATTTTTTCGCAATTTTTTCGCGATTTTTTTTAGACATTTTATTTCAATTTTTTTAATATTTCTTCAGGATTTTCTGAGGCTCCCAAATTCCCAATCCCCAAATTCCCCAAATCCTCAAACCCCAAATTTCCCAATCTCCCAATCCCAAACCCCAAATCCCCAAACCCCCAAAAACCCCAAACCCCAAAACCCCAAATCTGAATCCCAAAACCCCAAATCCCTAAATCCTCAAATTCCTAATCCCGAGTCCTAAATTCTCAAATCTCAAATTCCCAATCCACAAAATCCCAAATCCCCAACCCCCCAAAACCCCAAACCCCAAACCCCCAAACCCTCAAAACCCCAAACCCCAAAATCCCAAATCCCCAAATTTCCCAAATCCTCAATCCCAAAACCCCAAAAACCCCAAATTCCTCAATCCCAAAACCCCAAACCCCCAAATCCAAATCCCCAAATTTCCCAAATCCTCAATCCCCAATTCCCAAATCCCCAAATCCCAAATCCCCAAAAACCCCAAACCCCAAAACCCCAAATCTGAATCCCAAAACCCCAAATCCCCAAACCCTCAAATCCCCAAAACCCCAAAACCTCAAATCCCAAAAATCCCAAACCCTCAAAAACCCCAAACCCCAAATCTGAATCCCCAAATTCCCAAACCCCCAAATCCTTAAACCCCAATCCCCAAACCCCCAAATCCCCAAACCCCCCAAATTTCCCAAATCTTCAATCCCAAAACCCCAAACACCCTCCAAAAAAACCCCAAAAAACCCCAAAACCCCCCAAAAAAACCCCAAATCTCCCATTATCCCTCAGCTTTGCCGTCGGCACAAGGTTGGAACCCCAAACCCCCCAAACCCCAAATCCCAACCCCCAAACCCCCAAAAAACCCCCAAAAAAAACCCCAAATCTCCCTCTATCCCTCAGCTTTGCCGTCGGCACAAGGTTGGAACCCCAAACCCCCCAAACCCCAAAACCCCAAAAAAACCTCAAAACCCCCCAAAAAACCCCCCAAATCTCCCTCTATCCCTCAGCTCTGCTGCCGGCACAAGGTTGGAACCCCAAACCCCCCAAACCCCAAACCCCAAAACCCCCAAAAAAACCCCAAAAAAAACCCCCAAATCTCCCTCCATCCCTCAGCTTTGCCGTCGGCACAAGGTTGGAACCCCAAACCCCTCAAACCCCAAATCCCAAACCCCAAAACCCCAAAAAAAAACCCCAAAACCCCCCAAAAAAACCCCAAATCTCCCTTTATCCCTCAGCTTTGCCGTCGGCACAAGGTTGGAACCCCAAACCCCTCAAACCCCAAATCCCAAACCCCAAAACCCCAAAAAAAACCCCAAAAAAACCCCCCAAATCTCCCATTATCCCTCAGCTTTGCCGTCGGCACAAGGTTGGAACCCCAAACCCCCCAAACCCCAAAAAAACCCCAAAACCCCCCAAAAAACCCCAAATCTCCCTCTATCCCTCAGCTTTGCCATCGGCACAAGGTTGGAACCCCAAACCCCCCAAACCCCAAAACCCCAAAACCCCCAAAAAACCCCCAAAAAACCCCCAAATCTCCCTCCATCCCTCAGCTTTGCCGTCGGCACAAGGTTGGAATCCCAAACCCCCCAAACCCCAAACCCCAAAAACCCCCAAAAACCCCCCAAAAAACCCCAAAAACCCCCAAAAACCCCCCAAAAAACCCCCCAAAAACCCCCCAAATCTCCCTCTATCCCTCAGCTTTGCCGTCGGCACAAGGTTGGAACCCCAAACCCCCCAAACCCCAAACCCCAAAACCCCAAAAAAACCCCAAATCTCCCATTATCCCTCAGCTTTGCCGTCGGCACAAGGTTGGAATCCCAAACCCCCCAAACCCCAAATCCCAACCCCCAAAGCCCCCAAAAAAACCCCAAAACCCCCAAAAAAACCCCAAATCTCCCTCTATCCCTCAGCTTTGCCGTCGGCACAAGGTTGGAACCCCAAACCCCCCAAACCCCAAAAACCCCCAAAAACCCCAAAAAACCCCAAAAAACCCCAAAAACCCCCAAATCTCCCTCCATCCCTCAGCTCTGCCGTCGGCACAAGGTTGGAACCCCAAACCCCCCAAACCCCAAACCCCAAAACCCCCAAAAAACCCCCAAAAAACCCCCAAATCTCCCTCCATCCCTCAGCTTTGCCGTCGGCACAAGGATGGAACCCCAAACCCCCCAAACCCCAAAAACCCCCCAAAAAACCCCCAAATCTCCCTCCATCCCTCAGCTTTGCCGTCGGCACAAGGTTGGAATCCTCTACTGCAAGGCCGGGCAGAGCTCGGAGGAGGAAATGTACAACAACGAGGCCGCCGGCCCCGCCCTCGACGAGTTCCTCACCCTCCTGGGCGAGAAGGTTTCCCTCAAATCCTTCACCAAATACGCCGCGCAGCTCGACACCAAGAGTGAGTTCTTTGGGGGGATTATTTGGGATTTTACCGGGATGTCCAAAGGGTTGGGTGATCCCAAGAATTGAAGGTTTCAAGGATTCCAAGGGTTGGGAGATCCCAATGGTTGAAGGATTCCAAAAGTTGGGAGATCCCAAGGGTTGAAAGATCACAAGAGTTGGTTGGAGGATCCCAAGGGTTGGGTGGTCCCAAAAGTTGGGAGATCCCAAGGGTTGAAGGTTCCTAAGGGTTGAAGGTTCCCAGGAATGAATTCCAAGAGTTGAGGGATCCCAAAGGTTGAAGGATTTCAAAAGTTGGGAGATCCCAAGGGTTGGGTCATCCCAAAAGTTGGGTGATCCCAAGAGATGAAGGTTCCCAAGGGTTGAAGGATTCAAAAAATGGATTCCAAGAGTTGAGGGAGCTCAAGGGTTGAAGGTTTCCAAGAGTTGAGGAATCCCAAGAACTGGAAGATCCCAAGGGTTGAAGGATCCCAGGAATGGATTCCAAGACTTGGGGGATCCCAAAGGTTGAAGGATCCCAAAAATTGAAGGATCCCAAAACTTAAAGGATCCCAAGGATTGGATACTCCTGATTGGACACCAGGAGTGAAATTTTGGGAACATTCCTGCGATTTCATTGGGATTTTATTGGGATTTCACCGGGATTTCATTGGGATTTCATTGGGATTTTGCCGGGATTTCACCGGGATTTCATTGGGATTTCGTTGGGATTTCATTGGGATTTCACCGGGATTTCATTGGGATTTCATTGGGGATTTCATTGGGATTTTATTGGGATTTCATTGGGATTTCATTGGGATTTTATTGGGATTTCATTGGGAACATTCCCGGGATTTCACTGGGATTTTGCCGGGATTTTATTGGGATTTCACTGGGATTTCATTGGGATTTCACCGGGATTTCATTGGGATTTCATTGAGATTTCATTGGGATTTCATTGGGATTTCACCGGGATTTCACCGGGATTTCATTGGGATTTCATTGGGGATTTTATTGGGATTTCATTGGGATTTCATTGGGATTTCATTGGGATTTCACTGGGATTTCACCGGGATTTCACCGGGATTTTATTGGGGATTTCATTGGGATTTCATTGGGATTTCATTGGGATTTCACCGGGATTTTATTGGGATTTCACCGGGATTTCATTGGGATTTCATTGGGGATTTCACCGGGATTTCACCGGGATTTCCCGGGATTTCACCGGGATTTCACCGTCGCGGTTTTTCCCGGTTTTCCGCAGCCGACTCGACGGGCACCCACTCGCTCTACACGACGTTCCAGGACTACGAGATCATGTTCCACGTGTCCACCATGCTGCCCTACACCCCCAACAACCGCCAGCAGGTACCGCCCCGGCGTTCCGGAACCTTCCGCGGTGTTCCGGCACCAAAATCCCAAAAATTCCCTGAAATTCCCGTAAAAATCCTCCCAAAAATGCCCAAAGTTCCACCCAAAATTCCCTGAAATTCCCCTAAAATTCCTCCCAAAATTCTCTGAAATTCCCCTAAAAATCCTCCCAAAATTCCCTGAAATTCCCCTAAAAATCCTCCCAAAATTCCCTGAAATTCCCCTAAAAATCCTCCCAAAATTCCCTGAAATTCCCCTAAAAATCCTCCCAAAATTCCCTGAAATTCCCCTAAAAATCTTCCCAAAATTCTCTGAAATTCCCCTAAAAATCCTCCCAAAATTCCACCCCAAAATTCCCTGAAATTCCCCTAAAAATCCTCCCAAAATTCCACCCCAAAATTCCCTAAAAATTCCCTGAAATTCCCCTAAAAATCCTCCCAAAATTCCTGGAAGTTGAATCATCCCAAGGGTTGGGAGATCCCAAAGTTTGGTTGGAAGATCCCAAAGTTTGGAGAATCCCAAGGGTTGAGTCCTCCAAATTCTTGGAATTTCCACCAAAAATCCCCAAAATTCCACCCAAATTCCACCCAAAATTCCCTAAAAATTCCACCCAAAATTCCTCCCAAAATTCCCTGAAATTCACCTAAAAATCCTCCCAAAAATCCACCCCAAAATTCTCTGAAATTCCCCTAAAAATTCTCCCAAAAATTCCCTGAAATTCCCCTAAAAATCCTCCCAAAATTCCACCCCAAAATTCCCTAAAAATTCCCTGAAATTCCCCTAAAAGTCCTCCCAAAATTCCCTGAAATTCCCCTTAAAATCGTCCCAAAATTCCTGGAAGTTGAGGAATCCCAAGGGTTGGTCCTCCAAATTCTTGGAATTTCCACCAAAAATCCCCAAAATTTCACCCCAAAATTCCCTGAAATTCCTCTAAAAATCCTCCCAAAATTCCTGGAAGTTGAATCATCCCAAGGGTTGGGAGATCCCAAAGTTTGGTTGGAAGATCCCAAAGTTTGGAGAATCCCAAGGGTTGAGTCCTCCAAATTCTTGGAATTTCCACCAAAAATCCCCAAAATTCCACCCAAATTCCACCCAAAATTCCCTAAAAATTCCACCCAAAATTCCTCCCAAAATTCCCTGAAATTGACCTAAAAATCCTCCCAAAATTCCACCCAAAATCCCCCCAAAATTCCACCAAAATTCCACCCAAAATCCCCCCAAAATTCCACCCCAAAATTCCCTGAAAATTCCCTGAAATTCCCCTAAAAATCCTCCCAAAATTCCTGGAAGTTGAATCATCCCAAGGGTTGGGAGATCCCAAAATTTGGGGGATCCCAAGGGTTGGGTCCTCCAAATTCCCGGAATTTCCACCAAAAATCCCCAAAATTTCACCCCAAAATTCCCTGAAATTCCCCTAAAAATCCTCCCAAAATTCTCTGAAATTCCTCTAAAAATCCTCCCAAAATTCCACCCAAAATCCCCCCAAAATTCCACCCCAAAATTCCCTAAAAAATCCCTGAAATGCCTCTAAAAATCCTCCCAAAATTCTCTGAAATTCACCTTAAAAATCCTCCCAAAAATTCCCTGAAATTCCCCTAAAAATCCTCCCAAAATTCCCTGAAATTCCTCTAAAAATCCTCCCAAAATTCCCTGAAATTCCCCTAAAAATCCTCCCAAAATTCCCTGAAATTCCTCTAAAAATCCTCCCAAAATTCCCTGAAATTCCTCTAAAAATCTTCCCAAAATTCTCTGAAATTCCCCTAAAAATCCTCCCAAAATTCCCTGAAATTCCCCTAAAAATCCTCCCAAAATTCTCTGAAATTCCCCTAAAAATCCTCCCAAAATTCCCTGAAATTCCCCTAAAATTCTTCCCAAAATTCTCTGAAATTCCCCTAAAAATCCTCCCAAAATTCCCTGAAATTCCCCTAAAAATCCTCCCAAAATTCCCTGAAATTCCCCTAAAAATCCTCCCAAAATTCCCTGAAATTCCTCCCAAAATCCTCCCAAAATTCCCTGAAATTCCTCTAAAAATCCCCCCAAAATTCCACCCCAAATTCCCCCTAAATTCCACCCCAAAATTCCCTAAAAATTCCCTGAAATTCCCCTAAAAATCCTCCCAAAATTCCTGGAAATTGAATCATCCCAAGGGTTGGGAGATCCCAAAATTTGGGGGATCTCAAGGGTTGGGTCCTCCAAATTCCCGGAATTTCCACCAAAAATCCCCAAAATTTCACCCCAAAATTCCCTGAAATTCCCCTAAAAATCCTCCCAAAATTCTCTGAAATTCCTCTAAAAATCCTCCCAAAATCCCCCCAAAATTCCACCCCAAAATTCCCTAAAAAAATCCCTGAAATGCCTCTAAAAATCCTCCCAAAATTCTCTGAAATTCACCTTAAAAATCCTCCCAAAAATTCCCTGAAATTCCCCTAAAAATCCCCCCAAAATTCCCTGAAATTCCCCTAAAAATCCTCCCAAAATTCCCTGAAATTCCTCCAAAAATCCTCCCAAAATTTCCTGAAATTCCCCTTAAAAATCCTCCCAAAATTCCATGAAATTCCTCAAAAAATCCTCCCAAAGTTCCCTGAAATTCCCCTTAAAAATCCTCCCAAAATTCCCTGAAATTCCCCTAAAAATCCTCCCAAAATTCCCTGAAATTCCTCTAAAAATCTTCCCAAAATTCCTGGAAGTTGAATCATCCCAAGGGTTGGGAGATCCCAAAATTTGGGGGATCCCAAGGGTTGGGTCCTCCAAATTCCCGGAATTTCCACCAAAAATCCCCAAAATTTCACCCCAAAATTCCCTGAAATTCCCCTAAAAATCCTCCCAAAATTCTCTGAAATTCACCTAAAAATCCTCCCAAAATTCCACCCAAAATCCCCCCAAAATTCCACCAAAATTCCACCCAAAATCCCCCCAAAATTCCACCCCAAAATTCCCTAAAAATTCCCTGAAATTCCCCTAAAAATCCTCCCAAAATTCTCTGAAATTCCTCTAAAAATCCTCCCAAAATTCCACCCCAAAATTCCCTAAAAAATCCCTGAAATTCCCCTAAAAATCCTCCCAAAATTCTCTGAAATTCCCCTAAAAATCCTCCCAAAATTCCCTGAAATTCCCCTAAAAATCCTCCCAAAATTCCCTGAAATTCCCCTAAAAATCCTCCCAAAATTCTCTGAAATTCCCCTAAAAATCCTCCCAAAATTCCCTGAAATTCCCCCTAAAAATCCTCCCAAAATTCCCTGAAATTCCTCTAAAAGTCCTCCCAAAATTCCCTGAAATTCCTCTAAAAATCCTCCCAAAATTCCACCCCAAAATTCCCTGAAATTCCCCTAAAAATTCCCCCAAAATTCCACCCCAAAATTCCCTAAAAATTCCCTGAAATTCCCCTAAAAATCCTCCCAAAATTCCTGGAAATTGAATCATCCCAAGGGTTGGGAGATCCCAAAATTTGGGGGATCCCAAGGGTTGGGTCCTCCAAATTCTTGGAATTTCCACCAAAAATCCCCAAAATTTCACCCCAAAATTCCCTGAAATTCCCCTAAAAATCCTCCCAAAATTCTCTGAAATTCCTCTAAAAATCCTCCCAAAATTCCACCCAAAATCCCCCCAAAATTCCACCCCAAAATTCCCTAAAAAATCCCTGAAATTCCCCTAAAAATCCTCCCAAAATTCTCTGAAATTCACCTTAAAAATCCTCCCAAAAATTCCCTGAAATTCCCCTAAAAATCCTCCCAAAATTCCTGGAACTTGAATCATCCCAAGCCTTGAAGGATCCCAAAATTTGGCCAATCCCAAATTTCACTTGGACCATCCCAAACCTTCATCCAACCCATTTCCACCATATTTTTTTCCCAAAAAAATCCCCAAATCAGCTTCTCCGGAAACGCCACATCGGCAACGACATCGTCACCATCATCTTCCAAGAGCCGGGGGCGTTGCCGTTCACGCCGCAGAACGTCCGTTCCCACTTCCAGCACGTTTTCATCATCGTCAGAGCCCACCAGCCCTGCTCCGAAAACGTCTCCTACAGGTGAGGAATTCCCAAAAAAAATTAGGAAAAATTTGGAAAAATTTATCCCAAAATTTACCCCAAAATTTACCGGAAAATTTGAAAAAATTTGCCGAAAATACGAAAAAATTTAGAAAAAAAATTACAAAAAATTTGTTAACAATTCTCCCTCTTCTGACAATGTCTTCTGCAGGTGGGGATCACATGAGGGATCCCAAAAAATTCCGAAAAAAAATTTGGAAAAATTTACCCCAAAATTTACCCCAAAATTTGCCGAAAATTTGAAAAAATTTGCCGAAAATACAGAAAAATTTAGAAAAAATTTACAAAAAATATGTAAAAAATTTCTCCTGCTCAGAAAACGTCTCCTACAGGTGAGGAATTCCCAAAAAATTCCCACCGAAAAAAATTTGGAAAAATTTATCCCGAAATTTAGCGAAAATACGGAAAATTTACCGAAAAAATTAGAAAAAAAATTGGCAAAAAATTACAAAAAAAAAATTTGTAAAAAATTCTCCCTGCTCTGAAAATGTCTCCTACAGGTGGAGATGACATGGGGAAGTCCCAAAAAATTCCCAAAAAAAAATTTGGAAAAATTTATCCCAAAATTTACCGTAAATTTGAAAAAATTTGCCGAAAATATGGAAAAAAATTACAAAAAATCGGCAAAAATTGGTTTAAAATTCCTCTTGCTCAAACAATGTCTCCAACAGGTGGAGATGACATGGGGAAGTCCCAAAAAATTCCCAAAAAAATTTGGAAAAATTTACCCCAAAATTTACCCCAAAATTTACCGATAATACGGAAAATTTATTAAAAAATCGGCAAAAAATTGGCGAAAAATTATTAAAAATTTGTAAAAACTTCCCCCTGCTCTGACAATGTCTCCTACAGGTGGGGATCACATCAGGAATTCCCAAAAAATTCCAAAAAAAAAAAATTTGGAAAAATTTATCCCGAAATTTACCGAAAATACGGAAAATTTATTAAAAAATCGGTTAAAAAATTGATGAAAAATTACCAAAAAATTGGTTAAAAATTCTCCCTGTTCTGAAAATGTCTCCTACAGGTGAGGAATTCCCAAAAAATTCCCACCGAAAAAAATTTGGAAAAATTTATCCCGAAATTTAGCGAAAATATGGAAAATTTACCAAAAAAAATTGAAAATTTCTCCCAAATTTCTCCGAAATTTCTCCCAAATACCCCAAATCTTGACCAACCCCAAAGTGACCAACCCCAAAGACCTTTCCCAACCCTAAAAAACCCAAATTGACCAACCCCAAATCTTGAAGAATCCCAAGAGTTGAAAGATCCCAAAAATTGGTTGGAAGATCCCAAAGATTGAAATTGGGGAATCCCAAAAGTTGAAGAATCCCAAGAGTTGAAAGATCCCAAAAATTGGTTGGCAGAGCCCAAGAGTTGAAGGATCTCAAAGATTCAAATTGGAGGATCCCAAGAGTTGAAGAATCCCAAGATTTGGGTGACCCCATGACTTGGCTGATGGAAAAATCGGTTCAAAGATCCCCAAAATTGGCCAATCCCACAAATTGACCAACCCCAAACCTTGAAAAACCCCCAAAACCTTCCCCAACCTCTAAAAACCCAAATTGACCAACCCCAAACCTTGAAAAACCCCCAAAGACCTTCCCCAACCTCTAAAAACCCAAATTGACCAACCCCAAACCTTGAAAAACCCCAAATCTTGAAGAACCTCAAGATTTTGGTGATCCCAAGAGCTGAAAGATCCCAAAAATCGGTTGGAAGATCCCAAAAATTGACCAACCCCAAACCTTAAAAAAACCCCAAACTGACCAAACCCCAAAGACTTTTCCCAACCCATAAAAACCCAAATTGACCAACCCCAAACCTTGAAAAACCCCAAAATCACCAACCCCAAAGACCTTTCCCAACCCTAAAAAAACCCAAATTGACCAACCCCAAACCTTGAAAAATCCCAAGAGTTGAAAGATCCCAAAAAATTGGTTGGAAGATCCCAAAGATTGAAATTGGGGAATCCCAAAAGTCGAAGAATCCCAAGAGTTGAAAGATCCCAAAAATTGGTTGGCAGAGCCCAAGAGTTGAAGGATCTCAAAGATTCAAATTGGAGGATCCCAAGAGTTGAAGAATCCCAAGATTTGGGTGATCCCATGACTTGGCTGATGGAAAAATCGGTTCAAAGATCCCCAAAATTGGCCAATCCCACAAATTGACCAACCCCAAACCTTGAAAAAACCCCAAAACCTTCCCCAACCTCTAAAAACCCAAATTGACCAACCCCAAACCTTGAAAAACCCCAAATCTTGAAGAACCTCAAGATTTTGGTGATCCCAAGAGCTGAAAGATCCCAAAAATTGGTTGGAAGATCCCAAAAATTGGTTGGAAGATCCCAAAAATTGGTTGGAAGATCCCAAAAATTGGTTGAAAGATCCCAAAAATCGGTTGGAAGATCCCAAAAATTGACCAACCCCGAACCTTAAAAAAAACCCAAACTGACCAAACCCCAAAGACTTTTCCCAACCCATAAAAACCCAAATTGACCAACCCCAAACCTTGAAAAACCCCAAAATCACCAACCCCAAAGACCTTTCCCAACCCTAAAAAACCCAAATTGACCAACCCCAAACCTTGAAGAATCCCAAGAGTTGAAAGATCCCAAAAATTGGTTGGAAGATCCCAAAGATTGAAATTGGGGAATCCCAAAAGTTGAAGAATCCCAAGAGTTGAAAGATCCCAAAAATTGGTTGGCAGAGCCCAAGAGTTGAAGGATCTCAAAGATTCAAATTGGAGGATCCCAAGAGTTGAAGAATCCCAAGAGTTGGGTGATCCCATGACTTGGCTGATGGAAAAATCGGTTCAAAGATCCCCAAAATTGGCCAATCCCACAAATTGACCAACCCCAAACCTTGAAAAACCCCCAAAACCTTCCCCAACCTCTAAAAACCCAAATTGACCGACCCCAAACCTTGAAAAACCCCAAATCTTGAAGAACCTCAAGATTTTGGTCATCCCAAGAGCTGAAAGATCCCAAAAATTGGTTGGAAGATCCCAAAAATTGGTTGGAAGATCCCAAAAATTGACCAACCCCAAACCTTAAAAAAACCCCAAACTGACCAAACCCCAAAGACTTTTCCCAACCCATAAAAACCCAAATTGACCAACCCCAAACCTTGAAAAACCCCAAAATCACCAACCCCAAAGACCTTTCCCAACCCTAAAAAACCCAAATTGACCAACCCCAAACCTTGAAGAATCCCAAGAGTTGAAAGATCCCAAAAATTGGTTGGAAGATCCCAAAGATTGAAATTGGGGAATCCCAAAAGTTGAAGAATCCCAAGAGTTGAAAGATCCCAAAAATTGGTTGGCAGAGCCCAAGAGTTGAAGGATCTCAAAGATTCAAATTGGAGGATCCCAAGAGTTGAAGAATCCCAAGATTTGGGTGATCCCATGACTTGGCTGATGGAAAAATCGGTTCAAAGATCCCCAAAATTGGCCAATCCCACAAATTGACCAACCCCAAACCTTGAAAAACCCCCAAAACCTTCCCCAACCTCTAAAAACCCAAATTGACCAACCCCAAACCTTGAAAAACCCCCAAAAACCTTCCCCAACCTCTAAAAACCCAAATTGACCAACCCCAAACCTTGAAAAACCCCAAATCTTGAAGAACCTCAAGATTTTGGTCATCCCAAGAGCTGAAAGATCCCAAAAATTGGTTGGAAGATCCCAAAAATTGACCAACCCCGAACCTTAAAAAAACCCCAAACTGACCAAACCCCAAAGACTTTTCCCAACCCTAAAAAACCCAAATTGACCAACCCCAAATCTTGAAGAATCCCAAGAGTTGAAAGATCCCAAAAATTGGTTGGAAGATCCCAGAAATTGGGGAAATCCCAAGAGTTGAATAATCCCAAGATTTTGGCGATCCCAAGAGTTGAAAGATCCCAAAAATCGGTTGGAAGATCCCAAAAATTGACCAACCCCGAACCTTAAAAAACCCCAAAGTGACCAAACCCCAAAGACTTTTCCCAACCCTAAAAAACCCAAATTGACCAACCCCAAACCTTGAAGAATCCCAAGAGTTGAAAGATCCCAAAAATCGGTTAGAAGATCCCAGAAATTGGGGAATCCCAAGATTTTGGTGATCCCAAGAGTTGAAAAATCCCAAAAATTGGTTGGAAGATCCCAAAAATTGACCAACCCCAAACCTTAAAAAACCCCAAACTGACCAAACCCCAAAGACTTTTCCCAACCCATAAAAACCCAAATTGACCAACCCCAAACCTTGAAAAACCCCAAACTGACCAACCCCAAAGACCTTTCCCAACCCTAAAAAACCCAAATTGACCAACCCCAAACCTTGAAGAATCCCAAGAGTTGAAAGATCCCAAAAATTGGTTGGAAGATCCCTGAAATTGGGGAATCCCAAGAGTTGAATAATCCCAAGATTTTGGTGATCCCAAGAGTTGAAAGATCCCAAAAATTGGTTGGAAGATCCCAAAGATTGAAATTGGGGAATCCCAAAAGTTGAAGAATCCCAAGAGTTGAAAGATCCCAAAAATTGGTTGGCAGAGCCCAAGAGTTGAAGGATCTCAAAGATTCAAATTGGAGGATCCCAAGAGTTGAAGAATCTCAAGATTTGGGTGACCCCATGACTTGGCTGATGGAAAAATCGGTTCAAAGATCCCCAAAATTGGCCAATCCCACAAATTGACCAACCCCAAACCTTGAAAAAACCCCAAAACCTTCCCCAACCTCTAAAAACCCAAATTGACCAACCCCAAACCTTGAAAAACCCCAAATCTTGAAGAACCTCAAGATTTTGGTGATCCCAAGAGCTGAAAGATCCCAAAAATTGGTTGGAAGATCCCAAAAATTGACCAACCCCAAACCTTAAAAAACCCCAAACTGACCAAACCCCAAAGACTTTTCCCAACCCATAAAAACCCAAATTAACCAACCCCAAAGATTGACCAACCCCAAACCTTGAAAAACCCCAAACTGACCAAACCCCAAAGACTTTTCCCAACCCTAAAACCCAAATTGACCAACCCCAAAAACTGACCAACCCCAAACCTTGAAAAAACCCCAAAAACCTTCCCCAACCTCTAAAAACCCAAATTGACCAACCCCAAACCTTAAAAAACCCCAAACTGCCCAACCCCAAAGACTTTTCCCAACCCTAAAAAACCCAAATTGACCAACCCCAAAAACTCACCAACCCCAAACCTTGAAAAAACCCCCAAAACCTTCCCCAACCTCTAAAAACCCCCAAAAAATCTTCTATTTTTCTCCTCCAAAAAAAGCGTCGCCGTCACCCGCTCCAAGGACGTCCCACCCTTCGGTCCCCCCCGTCCCTCCATCCGGCGTCACCTTCCGCCGCTCCGACCGTTTCCGCTCTTTCCTCTTGGCCAAAGCCATCAACGCCGAAAACGCCGCCCACAAATCCCACAAATTCCTCACCATGGCCACCAGAACCCGCCAAGAATATTTACGCGATTTGGCCGAAAATTACGTCACCAACACCCCATTGGACACGGCCGGGAAATTTAATCTCATTTCTTTGACGTCTAAAAAAAAAGAAAAATCCAAAGCTCGGCCTTTGGCGGAGCTGGAAAGCGCCGGCGCCGTTTCTTGGCGCGTCTCGGCGTCGGATTTCGGCAAAGGAGGGGCGGAGATTCCGTGCGTTTTGGGGATTTCGAAGGAATTTGTGGTTTTGGTGGATTTGGAAGCGAAGGAAGTGGTTTTTAATTGTTTTACCGGGGATGTGATCGGTTGGAGCGCCGAGGGGGCGGCGTTGAGGATTTATTACGGGAGAGGGGATTTGGTGAGCGTCAGGGCGTTGGCGGCGCCGGAGGGAGCGGAAGGAGAGGAAGGAGCGGCCGAGGAGGCGAAGGAGATCGTGCAGAGGTTGAAGGTGAGATGGGGGGAGAAATGGGGGGAAATTTGGGGAAAAATTTGGGGAAATGGAGGGAAAAATGAGGGGAGAAATGGGGGAAAAATGGGGGAGAAAATGGGGAAAAATGGGGAAAAATTTGGGGAGGTGGAGGGGGAAAAATGGAGAAAAATTTGGGGAAATGGAGGGAAAAATGGGGAGAAAATTGGGGAGGTGGAGGGGGAAAAATGGGGGGAGAAATGGAGGAAAAATGGGGAAAAATGGGAGGAAAAATGGGGGAGAGATGGGGAAAAATTTGGGGGAAAATTTGGGGAAAAATTTGGGGAGATGGAGGGAAAAATGAGGGGAGAAATGGGGGAAAAATGGGGGAGAAAATGGGGAAAAATGGGGAAAAAATTGGGGAGGTGGAGGGGGAAAAATGGAGAAAAATTTGGGGAAATGGAGGGAAAAATGGGGAGAAAATTGGGGAGGTGGAGGGGGAAAAATGGGGGGAGAAATGGAGGAAAAATGGGAGGAAAAATGGGGGAGAGATGGGGAAAAATTTGGGGGAAAATTTGGGGAAAAATTTGGGGAGATGGAGGGAAAAATGAGGGGAGAAATGGGGGAAAAGTGGGAGGAAAAATGGGGAAGAAATGGGGAGAGATGGGGGAAAAAATGGGAAAAAGGTGGGGGAAAACTGGGGAAAAATGTGGGGGAAATGGAGGGGAAAAATGGGGAGAAATGGGGAGAAATGAAGGAAAAATGGGGAAAAATGGGGAGAAAATGGGAAGAAAGTGGGGGAAAAGGGGGAAAATTTGGGGAAATGGAGGGGGAAAATGGGGGAGAAATGGGAAGAAATTTGGGGAAATTGAGGGGGAAGTGGGGGGAGAAATGGGGGAAAAAATGGGGAAATGGAGGAGGAAAAAATAGGGAAAAATGGGGAGAAAATGGGGGAAATTGGGGAAAAATGTGGGGGAAATAGAGGGGGAAAAGGGGGGGGAAATGGAGGGGAAAAATAGGGAAAAATGGGAGGAAAAACAGGGAAAAAATGAGGGAAATGTAGGGGAAAATGGAGAGAGAAATGGGGAAAATTTTGGGGGAGAAATGGGGAAAAATGTGGGGGAAAATTGGGGAAAATTTGGGGAAATGGAGGGGAAAATGGGGGGAGAAATGGGGGAAAAATGGGGGGGAAAATGGAGAAAAAATTGGGGAAAAAATGGAGAAATGGGAAGAAAATGGGGGGGAAATGGGGAAAACTTTGGGGGAGAAATGGGGAAAAATTTGGGGAGGTGGAGGGGAAAATGGGGGAGAAATGGGGGGAAAGTGGGAGGAAAATGGGGGAAAATTTGGGGAAATGGAGGGGGAAAAATGGGGGGAAAATGAGGAAAAAATGGGGGAGAAATGGGGAGAAAAACCGGGGAAAAATTGGGGAAATGGAGGGGGAAAAATGGGGGGAGAAATGGGGAAAAGTGGGAGGAAAAATAGGGAGAAAAATGGGGAAGAAATGGGGAGAGATGGGGGAGAAAATGGGGGAAAATTGGGGAAAATTTGGGGAAATGGAGGGGAAAATGGGGGGAGAAATGGAGGAGGAAATGTGGAGAAATAGGGAAAAATGGGAAGAAAATGGGGAAGAAATGGGGAAAAATTTGGGGAGGTGGAGGGGGAAAAATGGAGAAAAATGGGGAAAAATTTGGGGAGGTGGAGGGGGAAAATGGGGAGAAAATGGGGAGAGAAATGGGGAAAAATTTGGTTCCCCCAGGAAATGGAGGGGAAAATGGGGAAGAAATGGGGAGAAATTTGGGGAGATGGAGGGGGAAAAATGGGGAGAAATGGGAGGAAAATGGCGGGGAGAAATGGGGGAAAAATGGGGGGAAAAGGTGGGGGAAAATTGGGGAAAAAATGGGGGGAGAAATGGGAAAAAAATTGGGGAGGTGGAGGGGAAAATGGGGAGAAAAATGGGGGAAGAAATGGGGAAAAAAGGGAGAAAAATGGAGGGAAAAAAGAGGGAGGAAATGGGGAAAAATTTGGGGAGGTGGAGGGGGAAAAATGGGGGAGAAATGGGGAAAAAATTAGAGAAATGGTGCAGAAAAATGGGGGGAGAAATGGGGAAAATGGAGGAAAAAATGGGGGGAGAAATGGAGGAAAAATGGGGAAAAAATGAGGGAGAAATGGGGAAAAATGGGAGAAAAATGGGGGAGAGATGAGAAGAAAGGGGAAAGAAAGTGGGAGGGAAATGGGGGGAAATTGGAGAAAAATTTGGGGAAATGGAGGGGAAAATGGGGGGAGAAATAGGGAGAGAAATCGGGAAAAAAGGGAAGAAAGTGGAGGGGAAATGGAGGGGAAAAATGGGGGGAGAAATGGGGAAAAAATGGGAAAAAAAGTGAGGGGAAATAAGGAAAAATTGGGGGGAAATTTGGGGAAATGGAAGGGAAAAAAATGGGGGGAATGAGGAAAAAATGGGAGGAAAATAGGGAAAGAATGGGGGAGAAATGGGGAAAAATTTGGGAAATGGAGGAGGAAAAATGGGGGCAAAAAGGGGGAAAAATGGGGAGAAATGGGGAAAAAATGTGGGGGAAATTGAGGGGAAAAAATGGGGAGAAAATGGGAAGAAATGGGGGAAAATGGGGAAAAATTTGGGGAAATGGAGGAGAAAAAATTGGGGAGAAATGGGGAAAAATAGGGGAGAAACGGGGAAAAATTTAGAGAAATGGTGCAGAAAAATGGGGGGAGAAATGGGGAAAATTGGGGGAGAAATGGGGAAAAAATTGGGGAAATGGAGGGGGAAAAATGAGAGATAAATGGGGAAAAAATGGGGAAAAAGTGGGGAAAAAATGGGGAAAAAATAGGGGACGAATGGGGAAAAAATGGAAAGAAAGTGGGAGGGAAATGGGGGAAAAAATGGGGAGAAAATGGGGAGAAAAAAAGGGGGAAGATTTGGGGAAATGGAGGGGAAAAAACAGGGGAGAAATGGGGAAAAATGTGGGGAGAAAATGGGGAAAAAATGGGGAAAATTGGGGGGAAAAATGGGGGAGAAATGGGGAGAAATGGGGAGAGAAATGGGGAAAAATGAGAATAAAATGGAGGAAATTTGGGTAAAATTGAGAAAATTGGGGTAGAATGGAGAAAATTGGGGTAAGAACAGAGTAAAATTGAAGAAAAATGGGGAGAAAAGGGAAAGAAATGGAGGAAGTTGAAAAATGGAAGTAAAATGGAGCGAAATGGAGGAAATTGATGTAAAAACTGAGAGAATTAGGATAAAATGCAGAAAATTGATTTAAAAATTGGGAAAAATTAAGGAAAAAACGTAGAGAGGAAAAAACGAGAAGAAACAAACCAAAAAAACAAACTCAAAACCACCAAAAACTTCCTTTATTTCCCCCCCCCAGATGACGACGCCGGGCTGCGCCACCGTCGACATGACCTTGAGGAGAAACGGCCTCGGCCAACTGGGATTCCACGTCCACCCCGACGGCAGCGTGGCCGAGGTGGAGGAGTACGGCTTCGCCTGGCAGGCCGGGCTGCGGCGCGGCAGCCGCCTCCTGGAGGTGTGCAAGGTGGCCGCCGTGGCCCTGAGCCACGAGCAGATGATCGACCTCCTGCGCACCTCGGTCACCGTCACCGTGGTCATCGTGCCGCCGCACGAGGACGGCACGCCCAGGAGGTGGGTGCTGGGGTCTTGGGTGACATTGGTGCCGTCTTGGAGTCTTGGGTGCCATGGATGACATTGGTGTCATCCATGGGCCATTGGTGCCATCTTGGAGTCTTGGGTGCCATCTTGGAGTCTTGGGTGTCATTGGTGCCATCAAAGTGCCATTGGTGTCATCCATGGGCCATTGGTGGCATCTTGGAGTCTTGGGTGCCATCTTGGAGTCTTGGGTGCCATTGGTGTCATCAAAGTGCCATTGGTGTCATCCATGAGCCATTGGTGGCATCTTGGAGTCTTGGGTGCCATTGGTGCCATTTGGGTGCCATTGATGCCATTGGTGCCATTTGGGTGCCATTGATGACATTGGTGATTTGGGTGCCATTGATGGTTTATGGGTGTCTTGGGTGCCATTGGTGGCATTTGGGTGCCATTGGTGGCATTTGGGCGCCATCTTGGAGTCTTGGGTGCCATTGGTGCCATTGGTGGTTCGTGGGTGTCTTGGGTGCCATTGGTGCCATTTGGGTGCCATTGGTGGTTTATGGGTGTCTTGGGTGCCATGGTGGCATCAGGATGAGTTGAGTGTCATTGGTCACATTTGGGTGCCATTGGTGCCTTGGGTGCCATCTTGGAGTCTTGGGTGCCATTGGCGCCATTTGGGTGCCATTGCTGACATTGGTGCCATTTGGGTGCCATTGGTGTCTTCTGGTTGTCTTGGGTGCCATTGGTGCCATCAACGTCCCATTGGTGCCGTCAACGTCCCATTGGTGCCATTGGTGGTTTATGGGTGTCTTGGGTGCCATTGGTGGCCCTTGGTCACCATCGATGCCATTGATGCCACCTGGGTGTCTTGGGTGCCATCGATGCCATTGGTGCCATCCCAGTGTCACCGCTGTCCCCATCCCAGTGCCATCAATGCCACCTGTCCCCTGTCCCACTGGTGCCACCAGTGCCACCAGTGCCACCATTGTCCCCATTCCCAGTGCCACCAATGTCCCCATTGTCCCCATTCCTCGTGCCATCCCAGTGCCACCTGTCCCCTGTCCCTTCAGTGCCATCCTGGTGCCACCAGTGTCACCAATGTCCCCATTCCCAGTGCCACCAGTGCCGCCTGTCCCCTGTCCCATCAGTGCCACTGGTGCCATCCCAGTGCCACTATTGTCCCCATTCCTGGTGCCACCGGTGTCACCACTGCCCCCATTCCTGGTGCCATCCCAGTGTCACCGCTGTCCCCATCCCAGTGCCATCAATGCCACCTGTCCCCTGTCCCACTGGTGCCACCAGTGCCACCAGTGCCACCGTTGTCCCCATTCCTGGTGCCATCCCAGTGCCACCAGTGCCACATGTCCCCTGTTCCTTCAGTGCCATCCTGGTGCCACCAGTGTCCCCATTGTCCCCAATGTCCCCAATGTCCCCAGTGTCCCCATTTTCCCCAATGTCCCCAATGTCCCCATTTTCCCCAATGTCCCCAATGTCCCCAATGTCCCCAATGTCCCCATTGTCCCCAATGTCCCCAATGACCCCAATGTCACCCCACTGTCCCCATTGACTTCAATGTCCTCATTGACCCCAATGTCCCCATTGACCTCATTGTCCCCATTGTCCCCACTGTCCCCACTGTCCCCATTGACCCCATTGACCCCATTGTCCCCAGTGTCCCCATTGTCCCCACTGTCCCCACTGTCCCCACTGTCCCCACTGTCCCCACTGTCCCCAATGTCCCCACTGTCCCCATTGTCCCCACTGTCCTCATTGTCCCCATTATCCCCAATGTCCCCAATGTCCCCAGTGTCCCCAATGTCCCCAATGCCCCCATTGTCCCCAATGTCCCCATTGTCCCCAATGTCCCCAATGTCCCCAGTGTCCCCATTAATGTCCCCAATGTCCCCACTGTCCCCAGGGGCTGGTCGGAGTCGCTGCTGGAGCCGAAGGCGGATCCGGAGCCGTTTCCGGAGCCGCTGCCGGGACCGTTCCGGGCCCCGTTCCGGAGTGGGCCGGGCTGGCACCGGGGGGGCCCAAAACGGGCCCCAAATCCCGGGATTCCGAACAGGGAACAGCAGACGGGGCACGGGAAAAGGTGAGGGAATAACACAAAAAAATTCCCCAAGAAATCCTCCCCAATTGCCCAAAAATTCCTCAAAAATTACCAAAAAATCCACCCAAAATGTCTCCGAAAATTCCCCAAAAATCCTCTCAAAATTCCCCCAAAATTCCCCCAAAATTCCCAAAAAATCCTCCCAAAATTCTTCCCAAAAGTCCTCCAAGATTCCCAAAAATCCTCCCAAATTTCACCAAAAATCCTCCCCAAATTGGTCCCAAAAAATCCTCCCAAAAATCCTCCCAAAATTCCTCAAAAATCCTCCCAAAATTCCTCCAAAATTCCTGAAAAATCCTCCTAAAATTGCCAAAAAAATCCTCCCAAAATTCCTCTCAAAATTCCCCTCAAATTCCCCCAAAATTGCCAAAAAAATTATCCCAAAATTCCCCAAAAATCCTCTCAAAATTCCCCCAAAGTTCCCCCAAAATTCCCTAAAAAATCCTCCCAAAATTCCCCAAAATTCTTCCCAAAATTCCCAAAAAATCCTCCCAAAATTCCCCGAAAATTCCCCAAAAATTCACCAAAAATTCCAAAAAAATCCTCCCAAAATTCCCTCAAAATTCCCCCAAATGCCTCCGAAAATTCCCCAAAAATTCCTCCT